>NC_071271.1:25425807-25725807 GCF_023375685.1 Ictalurus furcatus
TCCATTCAGCCACAAGAGTATTTGTGAGATCGGGAAGTAATGTTGGGTGAGGAAGCCTGGAGTACTGTCAGCATTCCAACTCAACTCATCCCAAAGGTGTTCGTTGGAATTGAGTGCAAACCACTCGAATTCTTGGCAAACCAAGTCTTCATGGACCTTGTTTTGTGCACAGGGGCATTCTCATGCTGGAACAGGTTCGGGCCACTTATTTTCAGTGAAGAGAAAATGTAATGCTAAAACATACGAAGACAATATAGACAATTGTGTCCTTCAAACTTTTGGGGAAGAACCCTGTATGAGTGCGATGGTCTGGTGTCCACAATCGTTTGGCCATATAGTGTACATATAGTGCACTTGTCCCAAAGTTTAATTTACTTATTGTTTCTATAGTAACAACTAACTCACAGGTATTTAAGTGGTGGGAATCCCACATAATTTAATGTAGCCTAAAAATAAATATTACATACGTGCAAACATACAGAAAGAATAAGATAATGAGGTAACATTTGATGAGGGAATGACTGTTTACAGCTGGTCCAATTTTAATGGTGACAGAAACTTAGTTTGTGGAAGTTCTGCATTAAATGTAATTATAAACAGATACGATGCATTTCCTTTTTTTTCCCCTAGGGAAAAGAATTACACCAACTCACTGTTTATAATTTTTCTAGCATTTCCAAACCAAGTAATGCTTATGCGTATTAATTCTTCACATAGTACCTACATCATCATCATCATCATCATCATCATCCAACCACTTAAATCCAATCAGTATACTCATGTTGATGGGATGAATATGATGACTGGGAGAATATGAGGCATTCTTTGGCTATTCGTGAATGCCCTAAATTAGCAGGTAGCGTTGGAAAAGTTCATAAGGATGATCTGTTTAGAAAGTGTTGCCCATGCATGTGTGATTAGAATATGAGTTGATAGAGCCGATTGCCCTGCTCCAGGATTCGCTGGAATCAGATTTTCCACCATGATCCAAGATGCTGTAGACATTATCAGCTGGATATGAATTAAGACCAAGCAGCCAGATGAGCAGGTGTGGATGCACTGTGCCTCGATCAAATAGAAAACCAATCAGCATTATGGGATTGTGGGATGCTGGATATCAATTCGGAGCAATAAAAATCACTGCCCACAATCACCCAGCTGGTGGAAAAAGGGCCTTGATGAATTCAATCCTTCCAGACTGATGGGCATTAGGTTGTTGATCAATACACTAATAATTACTTGATTTGTTCAAGTTTGTCCAAAATATGGACAGAAACAATCGGTGGCTTATAGAACATGCTCCTAAGAAACTTGGACCATTACCAAGCAGTGAAAACAATCTACTGGGACAAACCACTTTTACAACAGAAAAAAATTGATTTCTGTAATAATGTGGATGGGAACTTGATCGACCAGTAGAAAAAGATGTACATTCCACTAGCTCATCATCCAAATGCATTTTGGCTTGGAGAATCAATGTACTTTGATGAACTTATGGAGGCAGTTCATTGTCGATCAGCCTCAGTAAATGTCAATTCTAACGGCAGAAATGGAGAAGTAATACAGCGGGGGGGAAATAAGTATTGAACGCGTCAACATTTTTTTCAGTAAATATATTTCCAATGAGGCTATTCATGTGAAATTTTCACCAGACTTTGGTATAAACTCAAGAAATCCACACATCTAAAGAAATCCAAAGATTAAAGTCCATAAATGAAGTTATGTGTAATAAAGTGGAACGACACAGGAAAAAACTATTCTAATGCCGATAGGTGGATTGGCTACTGTATGCAAAATTGCCCCTAGGTATGAATGGGTTTTATCTTCCTTTCCTTTTAAGAATTGAAAGTTAATTCTACTTAACCTTTATTTAACCAGGAAGTCTCTTGAGATTAGCAATGTCTATATTGCGAAAAACTCCTGGCCAAAATGGCCACACAACCCATTCCACACACAATAAAATATATACACTGGTAAGACACAAAATTCAACACCACACACACAGGATGAGAAAAAGTGAAACAGAAAATTTACAATTTTTGGATAGTGACCCTGACTAATTTTCAGCTTCGGATTATGAAATAATAAGTTATTATGTTAATACGGGTATTAAAGGTTAAACTACTATCAGGTAAAAAGCTGAGGTATTTAAAAGTAGGTATAATTTCAATACTAGTACATTGGGAGGTTTCATTAATGGGCAAATTGAGTGTCTCATTGCAAAAACCATCTGTTTATTTTTTTTTTTTATCTCATTTTGATGTGCTGGCTTCCCATCTGTGGTGTATTCCCACCTCATGCCCAATGTTTCTGGGTTAGGCTCTGGATTTACCTGTGACCCTGACCAGGGTGACCTGATAAAGCAGTCACTGAAGAGGAATTAACGAGTGAACATAGGGCTACATTTTCTTTCTTGTTTTGAGTGCTTTTGGGAAGCCTAGATCAATAGTAATAACATCAGAAACTATTGCCCAGTCTAAATCTCTGGACTCCAGCCCTGTGGCCTCCAGTCTCATCGACTTCAGACTTGTGTTCTGTGATGTAGACTGAAGCATGCAACATAATCACATCATGTCTGCAAGGCCACAGGGCTTCAAGTGTTTAAAAAAGGCCAATGAGAAGACTTGATTGGTTTCCATGGACACAAAAAGAATCTGATACCGGAAGCAAGATGTACATCGCCATCATTGTTGCTCTTGTATACTTTATGGTGCATTTAATAATCTCCTCTCAAAATGCAAAGGTTTCATTACCCGATCTCATTGTTCAGCCTGTCTGTTGTATTTAATCCTAAATAGGAATAGCCAGTAAGCCTATTGTTATCAAAGATCAAAGAGGAAAGTACTACCACAACAGTACCAGTCCAACATATGCATTACCCCCTATGTGTAGATGCTTTATCCTGGTCAGGGATGCGGTGTATCCAGAGCCTATCCCAGGAACACTGGGTGCATGCAGGAATACACTTTGAATAGCATGCTTATCCAACACAGAACTACTAATTAAATATAGGTACATGAAAATGTTGGTCTTAACAATCAAACAAACAAAAATAAAACACATAAATAAGGTTATCGACAACAATTCAGTTGTAATGATCTGATGAAAAAATTCTTGATACTCCCATGCATTCAGTGGATCTTGAAAGAAAAATCATTCATCTCATTCACTCTTACTCAATAACCTCTTTAACCTGGTCAGGGCCGTGGTGAAGCCAGAGCCAATCCCGGGAACAGTGGGTGTGAGGAAGGTATTCACCCTGGATGGAATTCCAGGCCATCACTGGGCTCCATGCTCATGCATACACAAATCGGGCCTCATTTATCAAGCTGAATAAGAACGGATTTTTAGCGCAAATCGTTTAAAAGAAATTTTGTATTCATGAAAATAACCTAAATTCTGAAAAGAATTCACTAAAAGATAAATGAGGATATCAAAAAATGGATATCAAACAATTGCAAACACAACATAGGTTTATCCCAAACGATATTTAACCGTTTTTCCACCTCCATATTTAACCGTGGGCATGAGGTACTTTTCCATATGGCTACCTCTCTGTGTGCTCCAAAACCTCCTCTGGTGTTTATTACCAAAAAGCTCTATTTTGGTTTGATCTGACCATAGAACCCGATCCCATTTGAAGGTCCAGTAGTGTCTGCACACTGAAGACGCTCGAGTTTGTTTTTAGATGAGAGTAGAGGCTTTTTTCTTGAAACCCTTCCAAACAGCTTGTGGTGATGTCGGTGACTTCAGATTGTAGTTTTGGAGACTTTCTGACCCCAAGACACAACTAACTTCTGCAGTTCTCCAGCTGTGATCCTTGGAGATGTTTTGGCCACTCGAACCGTCCTCTTCACAGTGCGTTGAGACGATATAGACACACGTCCAATTCCAGGTCGATTCATAACATTTCCAGTTGACTGGAACTTCTTAATTATTGCCCTGATGGTGGAAATGGCCATTTTCAATGCGTGTGCTATTTTCTTATAGACACGCCGCATTGTGTGAAGCTCAACAACCTTTTGCTGCACATCACAGCTATATTCCTCGCTCTTACCCATTGTTATGAATGACTAAGGGAATTTGGCCTATGTGTTACCTCATATTTATACGCCTGTGAAACAGGAAGTCATGTTTGAACAATTTCCTGTTCCTAGTCACCCAGGTGTACTAAAAAAATTTTTTAAAAATGGGAATATACTTCAAATATATTTTTTCATATGAATTCATGGGGTGTCAGTAATTGATGCACACCTATATTTAACAAAGATATTTTTTTTTATATAAACCTGTGTTGTGTTTGCAATTGTTTGATATCCATGAGGGCAGAGTATTTTTGTGAACAAAATATCAAAAGATTAAACAATAAAGACAATTTTTACAGCCTTCTATGCTCATATTTACTAAGGGTGCCAATATTAGTAGAGGGCACTGTATCTCTGGAAACAAGTACACATCTTGGCATATAAACTAGCAACATAAAATTTCGTTGAAATATTTTTGGAATGTTGTGAAACCGCTCATTTCATTGATGTCATCACATTCATGTTTGAGAAATTCCACAAGCAAAGTCTACTGAAGCCTGTATCCTAAGCAGACTCTGCTCAAGTTGTTCCTCTTAAAGCCGAGATGAATGGCAGAATTAACCAGCCCTACAGACCTGTGGACTTACTCAGTAACATGCACGTTAAATCTAAACATGAGTCTACAAAGTCCAGAGAAGATTGGAGATTTAGATGGGTATGTATGGTGTTTCTTACTGTTATTATTTTGGTGGATGGTTTTATCCAAAGTGACTGACAAGTAAGGCAGAACCCAGTCTAAGCATGAGCTAATCAAGTTAATGGTCTTACTAATGATCCAAACATTAGCTCTCTGACAGTCCTGGAATTTGAACTCCACAATCTTCCAGTCACCAGCATGGAATTTTAATCGCCGAGCTAGCATTATTGGTGTAACTATATCAAGAGAGATCAAAAGTGTGTAACCTTTCCTTATTGTACATTTACACTAATTAAAAATGAGAGCTGGTATGATATTCGAAAAGACAGCTTTATCACAGTTTCATAGCATTATCAGCAACCGAGGCCCATCAGGAACTGTATTTCCCCACAGCCATTGAACACAAATTCCACCCATTTTCTTTGAAATACTACAGTCAAAATGTGCTTAGCACATGCAGACAGGTCTGGTTTTCTGTTGATCAAACACAAAGAGACATTTCCAGGCAATAGCAGGTGACATTTTGCTAGTAACCTCGCATTACCCTTCAGCCAAGCTGCTGATGTGACATGAGATGACCTGTTTGAAGCATTTGAAGTGAAAATGAGGATTCAAAAGGCTCTCACATCAGGGCTTAATTGGCACGTGCATCGTATCCCTCTCCCACTCCCATCATATGTGTTTTTATAGCTCTTTATTCTCCCAGCTTTCTTGATGCAAGACAAGGTCATTTGTGTCACTGCATTTCATTGCATCTCATGTGAAATGATCCTGTTACACCTACAGCACTGGCGCTCCAGTGACCCGTCGAGTCGTGTTACATCTCGCTTCCTGGAGCCATTTCAGGAGATATTCTGGGTTCTCGACTGCCCACACGCTGCGGTGCCAATGCAGCGAGTCAGTGAGAGGAGGACTAGCAGTAGAGGTCATGAAAGATTGAATAGCTGGAGATGAAATATGTGCTGTGGTATATCATTCATGATGTAGGTGTTGAGGGGTGAGGGCAAAATCAACTAAAGTGGAACACTTTTGAAAATTGGCCTTCTGCCCCGTTTTAAATCTTTAACCCACCATCTTTTATGACACCAGTCTGAAAAGTCTCCAACCAGAAGAATCCCGTCATACATCATGTTTAGAACAGAAGATAGAGAGAGAGAAAAAAAGCATATGACTGTACAAAAGAGAATTTATAACATTTACTATACTCCAATGGTGGCTAGTAAACCAAAACCATCCAAATGTTATATTTCTAGACGATAAAATGCATTTTTCTTGGCGTCTAACAGATGCTACGACCTTGCGCTCGTGCTAGCAAGTGACAAAGTGTCAGCAACCATTAATTCACAGGTTATGGCAAAAAAACAAAAAAACAACAACTTTGTTTAAAGTGAGATCTGTTCAATTTTATGCTAGTTATTCATTTTTAGAGAAGGCCGTTTGTGCTCACGGTACAAAGTGTTCTTCGGATCTCTCATTTACGGAAATCACTGTAATTATCGTTATTAGGCATCTGTGTACATCTTATCAACTAGATTAAAAGTGACGATAAAAGGGGGCTGCGTCAAGTTGCATTAAACGACCTTTGCATGAGGACATGCTACTTCACAATCTTTTATTGACAATCTTTCTGTGCTAGACCGTTCGTTGTGGTATATAATTTGAGTGTTGCGGAAACATAAACTGCTTTAAAAATGGATTCGATAAGAATAGAAATCCATATTAAACCTGAAAATTCACCCTTCGTGCCTGTAATAACAGGTCCAAACTATGGAGAGCACTTCTTTGCGGTAAAATAAGTGGCTGCTGCTGATAATGCTAGTTCTCTTGAGGTAATTCCACTCTTTTCTTCGATTACCCTTGACATCACTCAGTCGATGGTCATTAACAACGATTTAAGATCAACACTGCAGTAAACAGTCTCGCTAAGCAGTTTCAAAGTGAGAAGTGGGCCAAGAGCTCCATATATCAACGTGGCATGGAGAGGAAAAACCTTTCCTGGCAGCTGTTGTACAGCTTAATTGGCTCCTTGATTGCGATGAACGGTGATGCCATTACCAAGCGCCGCGTCACCCTATCTGACCCGCATAGAATCAGACGGTGTGTGTCTGAAGTGTATTGATTTTACAGCATCATGTCTTCCCATATCCTCTATCCTGGTATGCAGCCTGACATGCCCAGTAAAGGGTGTGAGCTTTCTGTCATTTTAAATACAAAGAGGTGAACATATCTACAGATTTAAATCTCACACCGTATTCTACTTGCATCATTATTCCCTTGCATTACGCCCATTAGTTGGTATTCTGAGTCATCTTCGATATAGGCACTCTTTTACTGACTGCTTTGTGACTAGCCTTCCTAATCGCTAGCACTTGCTCAAACACGTGTTTCTTTGCATGTGTGAGCATCTGACAATAAAAGGTTATAAAAAATTACCACAGACACTTAAAGCATCATCACTACGATAGTATATACTAGTATATCAATACGATATGTATGACGATACCGGGTTCACAGTACTAATTAATTGAAAATCTAATTAGATTATTTATTTATTTATTTATTTATTTATTTTCAAAACATTAGCCATTTTCAATAACTTTCTTTGCTGTACATACAGCTTAAAGAATTAATTTAAAGATTTTGTTTAACCGTATGTACGTGAATTAACGATTGACTAGGTGTGTCACTGAACAATAAGACTGAATTTTAATAACTGAATTTTAACATGAAATTAGAATGGAGATAGCTGAAACCTACGAGAGAACTTAAAGCAGTAAAAGTGCCAGATAAAAAAACAAAAACAAAAACAAAACATTAAAATAAATAGTGTTCTGTTCAAGTGATTTCAACTCAACACAAACAGCTTTTAGATTTGTTTAGGTTACTTACAGGTTTTTGGTTGTTGTTTTTTTTTTTTTTGACAGAGAATTTCCCCCTCTGTGAGGTTCTTTAGGTAGAACACAGCAAGCACACTTGGGTATAGACCAAAATGAGCAGCTAAGCTCCTGAGCGATGTGGGCTCAGTTCGGTTTCAAGTGAACTCTAGCAGTGTTCCACTGCAGTGAGAAGACGATTCAACTCGGAATCGACCCACCTACAGGAAGTGAACCACCTACAGGAAGTGAACCAAACCTGCCCGTGAATTGGGTTGCAGCATTTTCTGCAGAAGTGAGCGGATAAATATGAGGCACAAACTGAGTCAAAGGACAAATTTTGATAAAAAGAGTTAATTTACCCAATGTATGGAGACTAAGGTAAAGGCTTATTTACTGTACCGTTAGTATTTCTTTTTCCCCCATTTCTCTCCCCAGTTTGGGTCACCTGTCAGCTATCGACCAGGGCGCGAGAAGGCCAACACGTGCTTCCTCCGAGACACATGAAGGCAATGCATCTTTTACAAATCCTGCTCATGCTACATCAAAGGGCAGTGTAACACACGAAGAGGAATGTCCTATCTGCCCTCTTCCACATACATGAGCTCACAGGCGCCCACTATTGCCTAGTGTTATTGTGATTGACAGGCAAGAAAGACTGTTCCGTCCCTCCCGCTCAAACAGATTGGCCAAATTTGCTCTCCTGGCTCCCTGCCACATATAGTTATGGCTTTGTTCGTTCAAACACTTTTCTATTGTGCTGCTCAGGAACCTCAACATGGTATTTCTGACCAGTGAATGAAAGAGTGTCAGGAGTATGTTTTCATCCCAATATGCTCCTCAGCCAAGTTTCTTTCTTTTTTCGCTAACTGGTGCCTTCAATTATGCACAGTGTGAAAACAAACCAAACAGCAAACAAACCAAAAGTATCAATTTCGCTTTGATTCAAAATCAGCACACAGACTAACAGGTGTGAAAGCACAATAAGATTCCATATTTCAAACCAACGTAACGGATGTGTGAAATCAGCCCCATCTAATCGTGTGCAGGATTGTATTTACGCAGACTTGGGGGAAAAAAAAACACAGAGGAGAGAATCGTGGCTCTGACTGATGCATAACCTGACCATAGAACATTGAAATTTTTTCATACTATATTTTTACTCAAGTAAGCTAACTGCTTAAAGCTTATTTCTTATACTAATGACATCATTTTTATTAAATCTGATCTATTCAATCCTCACTCATACTTTTTTTAATTTTTTTTTTAAATTCTCTATAGGTTACATATATTGGTGACATTCATTCATTTAGTGCCTGATTTTATTACTATTTAGCATTTATAAAATTAAAGCTTAATTAACGTCACTAAGGAGACCGAAGCGTCTGATTAGATTTATAGGTCCAAAATGATTGCCACCCTTCATACACCTTTGTAGGAGAAGACAGGCAGGATGATGCTCATTTCTAATGAAACTAAAAGATGGAAGAGAACAAAGAAAAGAAAAAATATATAACAGCGGGAAAAACAATATATGTATATACACACGTACGTCCTGTAAATATGCATTCAAATGAAATTTCAATATAGAACAAATCAACTGCTATAATTTTAGATGCTACTGCACAGGCGTTGCGTCACTGTGAGTTCTTAACAGCTCTGTGCTTAGATTACATCCTGCCTCACCTGTGAGTCATGTTTGCTAAAAGAGTCTGCCAAATGAATACATGTAAATGTTCCACTCTGTTTCTTTCTTTTACCTCGCTGTCCTTCAGGGCCTGACTACTATGTGAGCCCTGCACATTAGAACAGTACAGCTACAATCAGGTCCTATTTAACCACCCTGTGTCTATCCAGCCATGGAGAATAAAGACTTCTGTGTGACAAATTCACTTTCTGCTCAAGGTACACAAGATCTGACGAGATTAAACAGTGCTCATAAAAGCCTACTGTTGAATCGGTTTGGCTAAAACACTGCCTTAATGTTCGCAGCGTTAGCAACGTTCAGGTCATGAAGCCGCCGGACCAAAAGAGAGTAAATCCGCCAAAGTTCTCAACATGAATGTAATTCCCCCTTTCGCTATCTCCACGCTTGTTGCTCCATCTCTCGTTTTTCACATCAAGCGGCGTTTCTGCTTCGCACGGTATTAAACTGATAAAAGGTAGATCAAAATGATATGAGCTGTAAAACCTACGGCAGTGCAGAAAATGCTGACTTAAGCAAGAAGGATAAAGTTTATCTCGGTGAGGAAGATGCTCTCAGCATTTCAAGTCTCACAGCCAGTTTAATATCGCTTATAAACACAGCCAATGCAGGAACCCGATATAAAACCACATCTGAAAATCTGGGAACAGAATGGTTTAGAATCTTGAAGAATTTAACACGGAGGCTGTTGAATATTCAGTATTTCAAGATTCAGCACTGTTTAAACATTTGACTGCTTAAATGCAGGCAAATTTGTGATATTGACCATGTTAACACCTGTCGACAAAAGATCAGGGGTTTTTTTTTGCATTCAAGTCATTCTGGGAAGTTCATATTTATGAGTTGGGAAGTCATAATCACGATGTCATGTGCGTTCAAGTCACTCTGGTCGGAGAAAGATGGCGGTGTACCTTCTCTTAATTAACTACAAAATAAAAAAACAAGGTTTTTTAAAAAATTTTTTAACGCTACTCGTAGAAAATGAAGAACAAACAGCGTGCATCGGGTTTGTTTTGCTTTTTTACGTATTTAATCGATTTAAGTAGTGTTTATGTTTTACTTTTATTATCTCTCGTTCTCTCACGCTCTTCCTCTGCCAAGTTCCTCAGAAATCAGCTTCTGAGACGAGTAAACGTTCACCGTCGATACATTTACTGTCGATTACTGATGTTTTATCCACTGATTCAGCCGTGTTTTCTTATCGACACGCCACCAATTCTGAAACTGAGCTCAAAGAAAATCAGGGTTTCCCCACGTTTTAATTACGGATTTGTCGTGGCGTTCATCTCGTAAAGACGATCTTTCCGACGTGACTCGAATGACACCATAACATGTATTATCAGGTTTTGCACAAACTTGTGGAGTCCATACAAAATCTAGTGTCATGCTATCATTAAAGCAATAGACGGAGGTACAAAAATACTAAGGAATTCTGAAATTCATGTAAATATTTCTAAGATGCTACTTTTTTACTTTCTAAGCTGTTGCTGAACCTATAATCCGTAATAACAAAAATATTACAAATTCAATTAGAAAAGGATGAAAATATCGCGTGAAAAGGCTGATTTATTTACAACGATAAAGTGATCAAGTGCAAACAAACTATGTTTTTAAAATAAGCTGCATAAATAATTATAAAAGTAATAAGGATGTTTATTTCTGTATGTCTATTTTTTTTTTAAAATATATATATTTATATGCTCAATAAACATGTTTCTTTCTCTCGTTACCTCCGGGAAGCCCCTTCTCCTACCGTTTCTTGCCGAAAACAAAACAAGTATCGACAGAGATTAAAGAAAAGATCAATAAAATGAAGATGACATTTAAAAGGACTCACCAGAGAAGCTCATTCGAGAAGCTACTGAGTTATTGAGTATACTCTACATAAATATAGGTTCACTTGACCTATTAATGATCGAGCGCAACTTGTGCAGCCATGCACATTAAAAGGTCAAAACGACCGTTCGGTATTGAAACGAGGTGTGCGTAGTACATATGGAATTTTCAGTACGATGACTACACGTACATCATGAGGACACTCCCACAGAGAGAGTTCACGTACCCCAAGTAAATCGATCGTATTTACTACAGACATCCTCTGACAACCTTATTGAGCATGTGTACGGACATCGAATCCTACAGAAAAAAGAGACGTGTGTTTGTTTTTTTGTTGTTTTTTTAAAAAAAATACACGATTAATATTATGATACTGTGAAATCATGATGTTTTTAAAACTAGGTTCTCATACTGTAAACGTCTCAAACCGTAACACCCCTACACTATACACAACACTATACAACCTATAGTCTCCGAAACGGTACTGGAGCGATGAACACCCTTCCTCCAAAAGATAATCTCCTCGCTGGTATTTTAATGATGATGGTAGAGAGCACCGTCTATCTAACACATCACTCCAAAAATCTCCCAGAAGTGTACTACTGGGCTGAGATCTGGTGAGTGCAAAGGTGGCATTGCTTTAATGTCTAACAGGTTTGGATGCAACATGCTTCAAGTTTAAAAATAAAACTAAGCATCATGAGTTGTTTAGGTCCTACTGGCAGGTAAACAAGCCAGCCTTACCTTTGAGACCTTCTCTTTCTCATCTTTGCTTGCAGCAGTGAAGGCCACTGTCGAGAAGAGAGAGAGAGAGAGAGAGAGAGAGAGAGAGAGAGAGAGAGAGAGAGATACAATGTCAGTGCAGTCTCTTTAATACAGACTAACAGTGAGTGTTCTGTCATCAATCCTTTTAGAATGCTAATGGAAACACCAAAAATATCCTCTGGCCTTGCCTCCGGGCTGCTTTAGAGACTGTTTCAACTATAAAATACTAGTGTAGATCAGAGCGTCGTAATTAAATGATCAAGCTAATAGTTAGCTGGTGATTTAGTAAGTGCAGGAAAGCCAAAGACCAAACTCTTCTAACTCTTCTTTGATTTATGTCCACAACTTGGGACTTATTTTGCCACACTTGCTGCAAGTTCGTAATTAGAGACAGGACAGTTCTCTTCCAATTATGCTGCTATTGATTTAGTAAGGACTGAGCTCAGAGGATCGATATGCCGCACCAAAACAACAGGTTTATGAGCCAAATGTCTATAGTGTGAAATACGGGTGGCACGTCGTCTTGAAGAAAAGCTCATAAACACAGAATTTAATATCATAGAAAAGGATCTACATTCCCACACGACAGACACACGTACGATAGAGAAAAAAGAAAAAGAAAATGACGAAACACTTACAGTATAGCAATCATGTCATATATACTGGCACGGGTGAATAGTCAGCTATTCAATATTGAACAAACTATCATCACTCTCCCTGCAGGTCACGTGGGAGGAGACTTCCTAAATAGGCAATGGTCTCAGAATGCAGAAAAGCTTATTCACCTTATTTTTTGGCAATTTAGTAAGTATCACATTAATCCTTTTTGGAGATAACGATCCCATTATTCTGTTCACCGGACCCAAAATTAGGAAATATTTCACAGAAGATAAATATTATTATTGCGAAAATAATATTAGGCTCAGTGTTTAAGACTCTGGGTTACTGATCAGAAGGTTAAGGGTTCAAGCCCTAGCACTACCAAGCTGCCACTGTTGGGCCCTTGAGCAAGGCCCTTAACTGTCTCTGCTCCTATCACGAATGATCCTGTGCTCTGACCTAAGCTTGCTAGGAAGAAAGAATTTCTTATGCGAAAAAAGAATTTCATCATGCTGCAATGTATATGTGACAAATACAAGCTCTTCTCCCCTTCTTCTTATATACAGAACGAACCGTTTTAATCTCCAATAGCTCCTTCCTTTAAGAAAGTTTCATAACTTTAACTCAATAAGATCTGAGTGCAAGCAGTTAATAAGTTCTTCAAAGACTTAGCTTTCCGTCTTTAATTGCTATTATGTGTTATTTTGTTAGATATGTGGTAAATAATAGTAATTAAACTTAAAATCATACATAAATCATTTTCACTGGCAGAGTCTCAATATTAAAAAAAAGGCAATTATTTTGCTAGTGAGATATGTGTAATAATATACAGAACTACCTAGAGAACAGGATTAGGCCCAATGAGATTTTGAACAACATTATAAAATGCCTCCCATCCAAAATCGTGCACTATATATATATTTATATATATAGGAAGAAGGGACCAAATTCAGACACAGGCATGGAGAGCAGTGATTAAGTATAGAATTAGTACAAAACAGATGTCTGGAAGTGGAAGCATAATTAAGGTAGGTGTAGTACAGCATGTCGTGCTGTACCTCCCTGAGTATGCACGGTATTAGTGTTACACTGTAAATCACACCTTTTATTGGTTCTTTTGTTGACATCATCAAAGCCAAGCTGAGTGTTAATTAAGTCTCTAAATTACAGCAACTGCTTAGGTTGAAACAGCAACTCTATTTCGCATATAAAACGTTCTTTGACATTTTTTTTTGTTCCCGTTTCCCCTATCTTGGCTGAAATTGTACAGTAGGTCACAAGACGGTCTGAAACGGACATGGCCATTAATTATGGCTGTGAATTATTTATGCTGTCCAGGTCTTATTCATTTATGCTGTGGGTTACCGCTGCTATAGTGTATTTTAAGTTCACATCAGTCAAAATAGTGGCTAAGAAAAAAAAAAGGTCACTCGTCGAAACAGCTGTTTAGAGCATGCCTATTATTAATTAAATGGGCCTACCTTAAAATAAATAAATAAATAAATTAAAATGACCCATTAAAATCCAGGGCTCCGTTGGAAAGGAAGTGAGCTCCAGCTTAAAAATAGGTGTACCCAAAAGGTCATGCGTAAATGTAAATAAATTATGGGAGCTCATTAAATCTTAACACTGACTCGGAATGAAGCTCTAATTAGTCATATGGGTAATAAAAATATCCAGAAAGAGCAGTCTTTTGCTAAAGTGCACAGTGCTGAATCTCTTGAAGGAACTGTGTGATATTTAAAGCAGGCTAGGAAATACACGTAACCTCTCATTATATTACAACTCATGCTGGACATAGGTTAACACACTCAAAATTAGAGATGCATCAAAATTTACAAAGCATTTGAATAATTGGGCAGTAATCATTTTATTGTCATTTTATTTACGTGTTCTCTAATCCAAGTACCTTATAATATACCTGAGGGAACTGGAGTTATTTATAGGCTGCAACTGTTGGTTTTGACCCATGCTGTACACTCACTAACCACTTTAATAGGAACACCTGTATACGTGATATTAACCCGGAGCTTGAGGTAGATTGGCCACAAGGTTGCCAGATTGTTCTTGTGTAGAGCATTTAGTATAGGAGTTTTTCAATGTCTAGACTACCACATTTAAGGACAAACATTTTCATTTAATTTTTTTTTTTTTTTTTTTTAAAGGCTAATTTACATTTACATACTTTTGCGTTCAGTATTACTACGATCTAGCATAAAAGCAAGAGGTGTAAAAAAAAAAAAAAAATTATCAGTTTAGAATGGGGGTGGGTGAGATGACAAAAATATCATATGATGATATCTTAAGACATTACTAAGATACTTGATATGCATCACAACATATAGCAGTCTGTCAGCAATACAGTGGTGTTGCATTTAAAAATTGATGAAAATTTGATTTAATGTCTAGAAAAATATATTGGTGTTTTTTTTTTTTTTTTTTTTTTTTTTTTTTTACAGTTTTAAAGATTTGGAAAATGCTATCAAATCTGCTACCAGAGTTTGAAACTGTTCTTTAAAAGAAAAAAAAATACAACATTTATCAAGATATCAACAAGATTGTGACATCATTTATCACAATATCGATATTATACCATCAGAACACTCAGCCCTATGTAAAATAATATGATAATGTACAAATGAGAAGTAGGCGAATATTTGCCTCGCACCTACATGTTCGGGGGTTCGATTCCCACCGTGGCCCTGTGTATGCGGAGTTTGCATGTTCTCCCCGTGCTGCGGGGGTTTCCTCCGGGTACTCCGGTTTCCTCCCCCAGTCCAAAGACATGCATGGTAGGCTGATTGGCGTGTCTAAAGTGTCCGTAGTGTATGAATGGGTGTGTGAGTGTGTGTGTGATTGTGACCTGCGATGGATTGGCACCCTGTCCAGGATGTACCCCGCCTTGTGCCCCATGCTCCCTGGGATAGACTCCAGGTTCCCTGCGAGTCTGCAGGATAAGTGGTATAGAAGATAGATAGAAGGATGGATGATAAACACATATGAAATCATGTCTTGCCAGGAAAATGCATGTTATACCAAGG
Organism: Ictalurus furcatus; assembly: GCF_023375685.1. Taxonomy (NCBI): domain Eukaryota; kingdom Metazoa; phylum Chordata; class Actinopteri; order Siluriformes; family Ictaluridae; genus Ictalurus; species Ictalurus furcatus. The sequence continues at coordinate 25,441,350 of NC_071271.1, forward strand.
TGCTTGAATCACCCTGGGAAATTTTAAATGTTTACACTTTGCAGTATACACTTCATCAACCACTTGTCTCATGTCAGGATGCAAGGTTCATCTCTGTCAGGGGAATAAAATCCCTCATCCTTTACTGCTACACACAGGGAAGTGAAGAAACAGCTATTAACATCCAACAAAGCCCTTATCTTCTACAGCAACTCATTTTTTAAATTATTTTTATATAAGGGCTTTTACAAAATGTGTGAAAAGAATTAAACAATGATCTGATGTTGTTGCTCTGCATTCACACCACAGCACCAAACTGACCTCCATGTCACGACCAACAGGGAAGTAGGTTTTTTTGTTTGTTTGTTTGTTTTGAAGCAGCAGCAAAACTTTACAATAAATCCACAAGCTCAGAAACAAGCTGATGAAGCCGCAAGGTCTATACATAAAACTGTATTGTCATCACCCAGGCTCATTGATGTGCAATTGTTCGAGTAAAATGATTCATTTTAAGTAATCAAGTTGCCTGTTTTACATACAGTAAAAAGGCTCAGCTGCAGCGTTTCCATTTTTGGACATCATGTTGTGTATGAAAGTGGAGAGCAGATGGGCGCCGTGGGAATTGAACTAATGGCCACTGACTGAGTTCTTGTCACTCGGAGACATGATGGAAATGTGCCACTACCCATGACGAATCCTCCAAATCAGTAGTATTGCTTCTGTATTGCACCGAGTATTGCACACGCACTCATTACTGCATATCTGCATATTATGTTCTAAAACCATTAGCGCTTCATTCAGCATCACGCAAGAAACGATCAGCTCCGTGAAATACATAAATTATCCAGTTCTTTTGTGCCATAAGATAACATTTCTGCTTAGAAAATGTGTCTTGCTAAAAAGCAGCGATTAAAAATATGGGTCTGAACAAAATAGAGGATAAATCCTCAGATTTTGAAAACAGACCCGGCTCTTACATGCTCTCGGAGTGTGTCAGAACAGATTAAAAATGCAACGTTTGGCTTGATGTCCTTGGCATCCTTCAGGAATACATCCAAGTCCATCCAACATCTGTCGCAAACTTTAAATCTTTTCACGGCCCTCCCAGGAGAAAGGGGGAGGGGGAGAGAAGAGACATAGTCACCATCGTTTGCTGTCAGCATGAGGCCATGAGCGTGTGCATGGCAAATCTACACTCTGCAGCTTTACTCCTTAAGTGAAGTGCGGTTTTCTTACAGGAAGTAGAACCTCAGGAAAAGAGATCCCTATAATATCTCTATAGTTCCTACGGGACAGCGACATGTTTAAAGAAGAGAGATATTCCTGCATCTGAGATTTATTTTTCTCCCGAGTCAAAGAATCTTAAGAAGTCATCTTAAATCAGCCTTCTTCAGAGATTCAGCAGAGATTTCAATGTCACAGAATGTGCTCACATTTCCAGGATAAGCAAAATCATGCTTATCTGAAGTAGGCCTGGGCGATAAGCAGTGTCGGGATTTATCATTAGTACACCTTTATCGGTAACGACAGAAAAAATGTTCGGTAGAACACTCGATAAAATGTAAACAGACATGAAGTTCGGTTGCATGAACAACCCTCAAGCGTGAGCCGTCCCTGGATCATAAGCAGCCTATCATATGCCTTGATAAAGGAGTGTGCGACAAGTGACAAACAAACAGCCAATAACAAGTTGCGTATCTGTGGGGATCGGTTGCATCATCGCCATGTGACATCAGAACACACGACCACGTGAAAACGAGTTCAGTGCCTGCTGAGGAGACTGTGAATAAAAAAGGACGTCAGCTCACCAGTATGGAAGTTTTTTGGCTTTGTAAAATTAAAAATAAATAAATAAATAAAATAAAAAAGCGTCCCGGCCAAGTACGGAGAAACAAGCTGCAGAGATTTATAGTGTGCATGTGCAGAGCACTGTTTAAAACGTATCGATAATTATCGATACCGAATGATATGAAACGTTATATCGTGATAATATTTTTTTAGCTGTACCGCCCAGCCCTAATCTGAAGCGAATTAAAAGTCAACTCTCAAATGCTAGGTATACACACACCCTAAAGACTGGTTACTAATCCTCATAGCTCAAGCTGAAAACAAAAACATCACATGCACATATAAACCGGAATGGATTCAATCAGTTGGAACTAATCTGAAGTAAATTCCGACCTGGTTCAAATATGTGGATAGTCTGCTTAATAAAACATTAACCTTTAAATAATCACAATGTCAGGACTTTAGTATAAGGTTCAATCAGGGATTTTGGTTTAAAAATGAGTTAACCACAAACACTGGGACATGCATTATTCTCCTGTGGCTCACAAATAAACTCCATTTAATAAGTTTCTATCTGCTAGCACTCAGTACGTTTACATGGACAACAATAATCCGATATGAACCCGATTACGACGATACTCTGATTAAGAGACTAGCATGTAAACAGCCATTTTTAATGACCTTAATCCGATTAAAGTCATACTCGAAGTAAACACAAATGGAATTAATCACATTAATTAACGTCACATTATGAACGTCGTGTGAGAGTTTTCACCGCATTTTGCGACAGGACACGATCACACACGGCAGTTTTACGGCGAACAAGAGAGTTCGGCTGCGTCCCAAACCGCATACTTACCTACTATAGGCCTGTAGCAGGCGAAATACATGTATCTCGGCTACTATACAGTAGGTAAGTACACGGTTTGGGACGCAGCCCACGGCTTCAAGCAGTCGTCTATTTGCACGTACAGCATGACGAATAATTAACCGCACTGGAACCGTTCGTAAAAATTAAAAATAAAAACACCCAAAACTGTATACGGTTCCATAACGAAGACCAACTGTACGTCGATACGTGAAATTCTGGAGGGACGTCGGGGCGCGGTGACATAACAACGTGTGCCGTTAATCTAATTATGTTCTAAAACATGTAAAACAGGTACATGAAAAGAATATTCTAAAAGCGACTCATGTAAACACCTTAATCACATTATTATCTTACTCAGAATAAGGTCAATATTTAGATTACTGCCGTCCATGTAAACGTAGTCAGTGTCTCGGAGGAGTTACACAATTTAGATAACCTTGGCCAATCAATCCACCAAACCTTAGTATGATGAGCCAATGGACAAAGAAACTTTAAGCTATAAATGTTAAAGTTATGCTTGACATTCCGTAAAGGATTCCACAGAGTTTTTTTTTTGTGAATGTTGCGGCCAAAAATGTTTGATTTTGCTGCAGCTTTTTTCCAAATTTGCGATCAACTTGCGTTTTTTTTTTTTTTTGCAGCAGCAGCAGCTTGCTTTTTTGTGGAAAGCTACATGAATTGGTGAAATCGCAATAGTATGGAATTGTTTTGCGTGGTCTTTCACAGTGATGTTTGTTGATAAATGAGACCATTTAGCTGTACTCATATTCGACGCATGTGAATCTAACAGGGCTTTGACCGAACGCACCGTTATGCTGAAGTGACATGACACGTCTTGGCCCAAACCTGCCGAAAATCCCTAGTAATTTTTAAAAAATTGTAAGCTCCTCTAAATTTTGTTGAGTATCCGTAAAATATCCAAAAAATTGTTAAAAGCACTATATAAATAAGACTGGACGAGTCTACTGTACTCACTGGTCTCACAATGTATAAAGGTTCTCTCACATTTACAGAAATATTATCGGTGAATTATTGGTCAGATTTCAACCAATTCAGTTCCTGGGACCTTAATATCAGCCGAGGTAGCATACGTGACAGCTGAGATAAAAAAAGTCACAGTTTTATTCAACCAGCTTATTATCAAGCTATCAAGCTAACAGAACTCAGTTCATTCATTAAAATGTGATAAAAATGTGCTCACAGTTTTATCACCACCCTTGTGCTTCCGGTGACCACGCTGATGTCGCGGACATTCATCGTGAAAGAACAGGAAGTTGATTGATAAGAAAGACAGCTGTTCTAATTTCCTTTGCATATCACGATGCCATTGTAGCTCAAATCAAAACAATTTCCTGTTTACCTGTGCTGTATATAACATACAATACAGTTCACATTTATGTATCTCTTCTAAGAAATGCTCGCCATGTTCAGCCAACAGAAATACACAGAGTTAACTGTTTACAACCTATTCCAAATATTGGGTTAGGGCTAAAGCATAAATATATACTTTTTGACCAGGTAAATCTGTGTTTTTAGGTGAGCTGCTGCCATATAGACCATCATAGAAATGACCGTGTTGGTGGTTCACGGCAAAACGGTTGCTCCAGCAACATAGTGCATGTTGAAATTAAAATGCTGTGTTCATTCGTGCTTTTTCCCCCCTTTGTAGTAAACAGCCTTTGTTTTTGGAATTTAAAGTGGTTCTCAATTTAATGGGAAGTGGACCTGCACTCTGAGTGAAAAATGGTTCTCTTGGTGGTTAATGGTGCTAGCTTTCCAAATAGTTTCCTCAAAAGGTCAAACAAATAGTACAGTGACGATTAGAGGAAATTCGCTAACATAATCATCATCAGCCGAAACTTGGACTTCGAGGGTTTTGGGTACAATAGACTAATAATTCGAGACTAATACATGGCACTTTATCAGTCCAGTCACATTACCGTCATCAGAGCTGTGGTTTTTATGTTGATTTTCATCTCTCTACTAAAGAGCACTTACAAGTGAACTTTGATACACCGACGCCTAATTAGCGTCAGTGTGTGGGTAGAAACCATTCACGGAGTGAGTGCAGGGACTAGTTATGCAAATCCATTAGTGTAAGAACAGTATGCCTTTAGTGCTCCACCACACAATGTCTAATGCACAACTGATCAAAGTCAGAATCACTCAACCAGACTGGAATATAAAGCGTTCAGATATTAAAATAATATGAGCTTGTGTACTGATTTCAGGTGTGAAAATTGGCCGGTGGTGTAGCAGAAACATTTGCCCTATAGTCTGGAAATGGCGAGTAAGAAATCCTGACGGTGCCATAGCCGTTCATGACCGGGAGTACAAGAGAGCAAAACTGGCCATGCTCTCCGTGTGGGAGGAATGGTATACTCGTTCTCCTCTATCAATCACAGCGATCTAACCAATCAAGGGGAGAAATGGAAGAGGTCAGACAGCTTTTCCTCCGAGTGTGCTATGCAGCATGAGAAGCAGTTTGAAAAGATATTCAGCTGGCTGGCTTCACGTGACTCGTAGTTAGCGTGTAAGCTTATAGAATATGTAAAACGAGCGGGGTTAGAGTTAGCGTTAAATTTAGGGTCAGATTTCAGGAACACAAAAGTAATTGCTTGCAAATCCTGACAACAGTGATCATCATCATCATCATCACCTGATACTCAGTATCTTCACTGGTGATCCTCTGCCAGACATACAGTGCCGATGCTTTCACTTCCCGCTTTGTCTCATCATCTTTTTGCTTTCAATCTTGTCTCTATTAAGTGAAACCCATGCGTACTCGGCATCTGGCTGGACGTGAGCCGTTAAGCTTCATCTGTCCACTTTAACAGTCACAACATTAAATCCTGTCTGTGCTGAACATTATAATGTCAGTAGAAGATCTCTGTCTGTAAGACAGCCAATAAAAATACCTCTGCATACAAAAGTATACGGAGAGAGAGAGAGAGAGAGAGAGAGAGAGAGAGAGAGAGAGAGAGAGAACGGAGAGAGGAGAAATAAGTTCTGTGATTTATTACACTGGTTTAGTAAGTAAAATGATCAAATATCTGCACAGACTGCCAGATTATTAGACAAATTCATAACCACTGTGAATAATCAGAAAAAGTTTGTTCATTAGCATGATTTTAACACCTATTCTAACTATTAGATTAACTTACACAAGGTTTGAATTTTAATCGGAACCCGAACTCCAATATTAACCCGCACAGTGGAATATACTGCTTTAGTGAAGACATGCACTGCATGCAGAATGCATATTTGATGTGGTCAGTGATATGGGGTGGCATTCTGAACCCTCTTTCAACCGCATCAGACGGTTTATAATGGACTTGGGCTTGAGCAACGAGTGAACAGATGCACACAACTCACTTTCTCGTTTCTCAGGCGCTGAAAACACCGATATAAATACTGATCAATTTGTAGTCTTGTAGTTTATCAGTTATTTTACCAGGGGTGAATGGTAACTGAAAAAAAACAGTCACTGAATGTACATAATACATAATACATAATTTGGACACTGGATCCACATGAATGAATTGAGTTACGTTAACACAATTAGCTTTTTTTCCCCCCATACAACAAACACAATTTGCTCGTGTATCTTCAAAGCCCTGGAATAAAATTATTTATGCAGTTATCTAATCAGCCAATCATGTGGCAGCAGCATAATGCAGAAAATCATGCAGATCTTCAGTTAATGTTCACATCAAACATCAAAATGGAGAAACGTGATCTCTGACTTTAACCGTGGCATGGTTGTTGGTGCCAGATGGGCTGGTTTGAATATTTCAGAAATTGCTCCAATTTTTACACACAACAATCTCTAGAGTTTACACAGAATGGTGCGAAAAACATACAGCCGGGGGGGGGGGGGGAATAAGTACTGAATGCGTCAACCTTTTTTCAGTAAATATATTTCCAATGACGTTATTCACATGACATTTTCACCAGAGATCAGTATTAACTCAAGAAATCTGTATATATATATATATATATATATATATATATATATATATATATATATATATATATATATATAAATAATTCACAACATTAAAGTCCATAAATAAAGTTGTGTGTAATAAAGTGGAATGAAACGGGGAAAAAGTATTGAACAGGCTAAGAAAAAGCAGTTCTTCAAGGCAAGGTAAGGCAAGGAAGCAGCTGAAATCTGTAAGTAATTATACCCCCTATGTGTGCAAACTAATAGCAGCTCGGTTAGTAAATTGATGATCTATAAAAAGGCTTTTCATTACCAAGACATCACACAAGAAACAACTCATGATGGATAAAAGCAAAGAGCTCTCCCAAGACCTTCACAACCTTATTGTTGCGAAACATATCGATGGAATCGGATACAGACGTATTTCAAAACTTCTGAATCCTGCAGTAAGCACCACTGTGGCCGTTATCTACAAGTGGAAGCAACATCACTCCGTCATCAACCGGCCATGCGCAGGAGCTCCTCGCGAGATTTAGAATAGTCAGAAGAGTAGTCGAAGAGACAAGGACCACTCAGAAAGAGCTCCACCTTCTTCCATTGCTCCATGGTCCAGATTCTGATGCCCATTGTATGCACTTTCAGCGGTGGACAGGGGTCAGCAGGGACGCTCTGACCGGTCTGCAGCTACACAGCTCCATACCCAGAAAGCAGTGATGCACTGTGTGTTCTGACTCCTTTCATAGCCTCATTACCCTTTTCAGCAATTTGTGCTACAGTAGCTCTTCTGTGGGATCGGATCAGACAGGCTAGCCTTTGCTCCCCACGTGAATCAGTGTCCCTTGGGCGCCCGTGACCCTGACGCTGGTCCACCAGTTCTCCTTCCTTGGACCACTTTTAGTAGGTACTAACCACTGCATACCGGTAACACCCCACAAGACCTGCCGTTTTGGAGATTCTCTTACCCAGTTGTCTAGCCATCACAATCTGGCCCTTGTCAAGTCGCTCAGATCTTTACCCTTGTGCTTTTTTTCCTATTTCCATCATAGCAACTTTGAGAACTGACTGCTCACTTGCTGCCTAATATATCCCGACCTTTGACAATTGCCATTGTAATGAGATAATCAATGTTAATCAATTCACCCGTCAGTGGTTTTTAGGTCATGGCTGATCGGAGAACAGTTCTGAAAACTGCAGACATTCCTGAAATTATATATCTTTCTCTTTTACATGTATCTCAACCACAAGTAAAGTTTTTAAAAACATTTTAAAATCTTCTTACACGCTAAAAATGAAAAGGGCCAAAATTACATTTAAAGATTTCATTCTGGCTGATTGGCGTGTCCAAAGTGTCCGTAGTGTATGAATGTGTGTGTGAGTGTGTGTGTGATTGTGCCCTGCGATGGATTGGCACCCTGTCCAGGGTGTACCCCGCCTTGTCCCCGATGCTCCCTGGGATAGACTCCAGGTTTCCCCGTGACCCTGAAAAGGATAAAGCGGTATAGAAGATGGATGGATGGATGGATTTCATTCTGACATCAGCACATGAACATCATAGACAGCCAGTATCTGATTACAAACTTATACCTAAATCCATTTCTCTATAGCACAGGATATCACAGTTACACTGAAAAAAAATGAATTTGGCATTTAGTAGATTGTATATTATTAAATTTTACTTGCTCAGTCAATTTAAATGAATTAAAACACAATTATAAATAATTAGGTCTGTAGCACAATCCTGACTGTGCATGCGCATACTTAGTCTCGTTCCTTATTTGCCCTGGATGAAAAAACGTATACACACACAGTACTGTGCAAAAGTTTTAGGTACCCTATTGTTTTTAATACAAATATAGATTGCTATAGATTTTTATTTTTTTAAGTCAGTAAAAAAAACAACAAAAAAAACCCCCAAACATTTTAGATTCCCAAACATTCGTTTTCTAGCACAAAATTAAATGTTACAGGAAAATGTTTGTATGTTTGTATGTCATGAAGGAAAGCAGCGTATTACGTAAGAGACCACTTTTCAGACAAAAAACACAATGAAGGCTGCTGGGTTCTGCTGCAAAAAAAAAAGCAAGTGCGACAGTCAAAGTCTCCAGAAGAACTGTGGCTGGTTCTGCAAGATGCTCAACAACACTTACCAGTTAATTTCCTTATAAAACCACACAAGTTGTACCGGAGTCTACTCTTTTTATTTTTTTGTCACAACTAATATTGATTTAGTTTCAGTTACTACTGTTTACTGCTCTTTACGGTATTTTTTTTAATTTTTTTTAAATGTAGGAACATTTGATTTCATTATTTCGACAGCATCTTTGCTCTACAGCATTTCTTTGCATGTGCCTAAAACTTTTGCACAGTACTGTATATTTTTATGTTTATAAAAGATACATCTACATCAAGAAAAATAACATTTGCATTACCGCAAGCCATTTTTTTTCTTTTTTCCAATGAAGATAGCATAGTTTTAGACATTTTCAGGCAGTTAAACTGCTGTGTTTGTTAAACTGGCCCCTTACCCAGTATTCTTTCTGCAGGAAGATAACATAGTCAAGATTAAAGACTGTATTAAACCTTTCCGTGCAATTCTGCTGAGATATATTTATGTATCCATATCTGCTGAAGATATCACACGCATCATCACATATGTAGATAATTTACCTGAAGGCAGCACATGGAGTGTAATATAATGTAATGTGTAAGAGGTGTGGTTTGAGAATAAAGACACACACAATAAGCATGAAGCATTGTGTGGCTGTGAGTCTGTCTGCAGCAATTTCAGTAGCCCGCAAACACAGAAAGAAGTCCACATAAATGACCATCACAACATGGGGTCAGAAGCGGTGGCTCGGCGGTACAATGAGAACGTAAACAGGAGCTGAATGAAGGGTCCCTGATCCAACCGAGTGAACGGCACATCAATGAAGTAAGCTGTGTTTGGAAAAGGATGAATGGACTAAATGGAACAATTTTAGCCACCATCGCCTCTAATGCTCTCAGGCAATGTGGCAGAGAATTGGTGGAGGTGCGAACAAAGATATTTATTGTATACGATGGCAACTGGGGCTGAAGAAAAAAAGATGAGAATGTTAAAATAGCGATTTTGCTTCACACAAGAGGCAAAGAGGCACTTGAAGTTTAGAACACTCTCACGATGGACGAAATCGTACTATGCGAGAGATTTTGCCAGCTTTCAAACAGCACTGCAGCCCACAGTAAAATGTTGTGTTTGAAGGACATCCGTTTTGGTTGCATAAGACGGCAGACTGACTAGCAGTGGATAAGTTTGTTACAGGGCTACCTCAGAAGTCCAAAGACTGTGAGTTTGGCCAATGTGAAAATGATATGATAAGAGACAAACTGGCGTTTAGTCTAATAGAATGACACTCGAATGAAAGAAAGACTGTTCGGAGAAACGGGGATGACATTAGAGAAAGCATCAGACATCTGTAGAGCATCCGAAGCAGGAAAAAATCAGATCATGGCAATGCAGACAGGACACATGGATTCAGAAGCAGCAATTCAAGTGAACAGAAAGTCAAAAATTTGCTCTGGGGAAAAAGAAAAAAAAAAGCATGATGATGAATTACAAAAGTAAAGAGAAAAATAAGAGCCAACCTGTAAATAAATGTAGGAGATGTGGGCAGCTGCATGAATTAAGACAGTATCCAGTATATGGGGTAGACCGTCATCAATGTGGAAAGAACAATCATTTTGTGAAGATGTGTGTGACAAAAGGCTTGAGAAAAACACAAGCGTTAACAACATTGAGAATGATATTGACGTCGACATGCTCCATATTGGCACAATCCTGCATATAAACTCAGATACAACAGTAGAATAAAAAAAAAAAATGATAATGCATGGTATGTTAAAGGTCATTTGAATGGAATGGATGTCGAGTTTAAACTGGACGCCGGTTTTGAAGCAAATTTGTTGCCGATGGATATGTATGAAAAGATGCTGTATATCCAATGAAATCTACAAATACTGTGCTCGTGGCTTTTGGAGGAAACAGAATAAAACCGGAAAGTACCATATCGGTTATGTGTGAAACGCCTGACGCTAAATCTTTACTGCTATTCTTTATTTCCTCTCAATCCAGTACTCAGATTTTAGGCCGAGGAGCCTGTGAAGCCTGTTTAGTTGACGAAGAGAATAGAGGCAATTGGAGTAAAAGGACCAATGACAAGAGATGGAATGACTCAAGAATATTCATCTGGTTTTAAAGGGCTTCGTGTGTCTCCTGGTGTTCACCACCTACACGTCGATCCAAACATAACCCCAATAGTACATGGATGCAGGAAAATTCCTCTAGCCATAATGGACAGATTAAAATCTACTGTACATGAGCTACTGAGAGCTGAAGTCATAACTCCAGTGCAAGATCCAACTGATTTGGTAAACAGCCTGGTGATTACAGACAAAAAAAAATATGTGTGTTTGGACCCAAGAGAAGTGAACAAGACTATAAAAAGACAATATTTCACCATTCCTACACCTGATGATGTGAGAAGCAAATTGGCTGGTGAATCGATCGTTACTATCCTAGATGAAAAGGATGGGCACTGGCAAGTAAAATTGGATGAACCGTCATCCATGCCGTGCACATTCAATACACCATGGGAAAGGTATCTCTTCTTGAGGTTTCCATTTGGCATTAAATCAACCAGTTTTGAACTTTTCCAACAAAAGAATAGTAAGTTTTTGGAGATATTGAGGGAGTGCATATCATTGCTGATGACATGATCATTGTTGCATCATCAGAGCAAGAGCAGGATGAGGTTTTACGTCAAGTCATGCAGAGAGCAAAAAAAAATCGAATGTTAAGTTCAATATGGACAAGTTGCAATACAAAGTTCACACTATCGAGTACATGGGACGTACCATCACCTCGGACGGGGCAAAACCTGATGGAGACCGAGTTCAAGCAATTGTTAAAATGCCACCACCGGAGAATAAGAAGGCACTTCAGAGATTTCTGGGAATGATCAGGTATCTATCGCAGTATATCCAAAATGAAGCAACATTAACTGCTCCATTAAGGTATTTGTTGAAAGATGAAGCTGACTGGCAGTGGAGCCCTAAGAATGATAAGGCTTTAGAACGTCTTAAGGTAGCCTTAACTCAAGCACCAGTCCTGAAGTATTATGGATCCTGCCAAACAGTTGGTAATTCAAGCTGATGCATCAGTGGATAGATTAGGAGCTGTGCTCATGCAAGAAGGGCATCCCTTGTTCACGGGCACTTACAAACACGGAGAAAAATTATGCACAAATTGAAAAGGAGCTGCTGACCATTGTTTTCGCTGTCATTCATCAGTATGTGTATGATAGTGACAGTGCAGTCTGATCATAAGCCACTTGAAAATATTTTTCGAAAACCATTGTATTCTTTGCAGTATTATACCATGTTCCACTAAGATGTTGTGACAAAGACCTCTTGTGCAGGAGCACAGTATACAGCTAGATCTACAAGCTCGTCAGAAGAAGTACTATGATGTCAGATCTAGAAGTTTGCCAGGGCTAGTAGCAGGTGAGACTGTACACATGCAAACTTGAGAAGGATGGAAACCAGCAACAGTACTATGTAAGAGAGAGGAACCACGGTCGTATAATGTACAGTCACCAAAGGGTCAGATCTTTAGATGAAATAGACTCAATCATTTGAGAAAGATTTGTATGCATGATCTTGAACAAACAACGTTTTCGTGTGTCAATGAGGTATCAACAATTCGCACAAGAAGTGGAAGAACTGTCAGATCTCCAGTAAGATTTAAAAACTATTCTACATATTGACAGACATTAAACTGATGATATATGCCTTTTAAACTCATCTGATTATGATTGTCATTCTGTGGAAGGACTAGGTATATCATGATTCGTGATTGCAAACACAGAAGGAAAACCCACAAACGACAAACACAGAATTTTTTTACAACTCCAATTCTGAAAAATTTAGGACAGTATGGAAAATGCAAAAAAAAAAAAAAAAAAAAAAAACAAAAAAAAACAACACAAAAAAAGGAAATTCATTTCACCCTGTACTATATTGAAACCACATCATTAACACATTATTTGATGTTTTACTTTATGAATTGAATTTATTTTTGAAAATATACACTCATTTCAAATCTGATGACTGCAACACTCTCCAAAAAAAGTTGGGACAGTCGACTGTTTACCGCTGTGTAACATCAGCTTTTCTTTTAATAACACTTATTAAGCGTTTGGGCGCTGAAGACATCAGTTGGTTAAGTTTAACAAGTGGAATTTTCCAAAAACTATTTGAAATGTCGACTCATCAGAGCACAAAACAGGATTCCACTGTGCTGCTGTCCATCTCAGATGAGACCGAGCTCAGAGAAGTGGGCGGAGCTTCAGGACAGTGCTGATGTATGGCTTCTGCTTTGCATAGTAAGGCCTTAACTTGCATCTGTGGATGCAGTGGCGAATGGTGTTTTTGACAAAGGTTTACCAAAGTATTCCCGAGCTAATGTCAGGATCTCCATTACAGACTCATGACGGTTTTTAAGACGGTGACGTCTGAGGGATCGGAGATCACGCGCATTCAGAAGTGGTTTTCGGTCTCGTCCTTTACGCACCGAGATTTGACCGGATTCCTTTAATCTCATAATTATATTGTGCACTGTAGAAGGTGAAATGCCCAAAATCCTCCCGATTTGTCTTTGGGGAACGTTGTTCTCAAAGTGTTGGAATATTCGCTGACGCATCTGTTGGCAGATCGCCGAGCTTCGACCCGTCCTTGCTCTTGAAGGACTAGGCCTTTTTTGGAGGCTCCTTATATACTATAATTACACGATCGCCTCACCTGTTTCACATCACCTTCTTATTTCAACTTCTCACAACGCTATCGATCATAAATTGCCCCTGTCCCAACTTTTTTGGAACGTGTTGCATGCATCAATTTCAAGATAAACATTTATCTTCAAAAAACTACGCAGTTGATTAGATAAAACATCCAACACCTCGTCTACGTTTTTCTTTAAATACAAGTCAAAGTGCATTTACAAATCACTCCTCTTTGTTTTTATTAGCATTTTACATACTGTCCCAACTTTTCTAAATTGGGGTTGTGTTTTGTTTTTTGTTTTTCCATTTCACTTACCCTTTCTGGTCTAATTACTGAAGTGATTAAATATTTTGGTTTAATCTTTTTTTTAACAAGCCACTTAAAAACGAATAGACCGATAAATATGCATTTTGCCAGTGCAAAACAAAACCTAACCGCTTTGTTTATAGGCATGAACTATTCCCTAATGGTTAAACATGAAAAGGGAAACATGAAGACATTCAGTCACATTAGCTGCTTATCTAGACATTTGTAAGCAAGGAATTTTGTTGAATACCCCTTCAAGGGTTGCTTCCATGTACCGAAAGCAACCATACATGAACAAGAGACCCTCTGAGAAGGTCTCCATACGTACCATAAAATTCTCACTGGCTCTATATATACTATTTCTGGTCAACTGGTACTGTAAAAGTCTTCCATCACTGTCAGCCACTTTAACAGCACTGTTATTTTTTTTCCTGTCTCACTTCCATGTCACTTGGGGTATAAGCTTCTCCCAGATATATAAACTTATAAACATAAAAGTAAGATTTAACCTAAATTCTTCAGCTGCTCTCAAACTTGAAGTTTTCTTCACTCATCAAATGCCTAGGCTGTCTCAGGCTAAATCCCCCAAGTCCTGAGTCAAATCCAAACTAATAAGCAATCCAGAACTGCATTCCTGAAACCAATGTGATTTCATGCCACCCCTGGTTTACTGCACTCTCTGCTGTACTCTTCATTCAGCCCATCAATTATTCACCTGTTAAATGAGCGAAAAGCTTGACATATCAATATCAGTGCAAAATTGCTCCAGGACATGCTTCGGGAGCTCTTTCCAAACAGGAAATGCCAATTACCTGTTACTTTTGCTCTCCATTACACAGGAATCTGTGCTCAAGCAATACAAAGCAAGATATTTAGTGAAACGCCAGCATACATAAAGCACTGCTTTTTAAACCTACTTTATAAATTTGGTCCCACTTGTGTCTACCTTAACAGGCCAAAATAAAAAATGAACTATCCGCGGCAGTCTGCGATTATGCATTGTACAGCCAAGGCGTTTGTCGTTTAAAAAATATTCTGCCTGTCATAAATAATAAGATAAAGGTGTTGAGATTTCTTGGCAAAACAAAGCTCAAACAGACTCGGCAAATGCCCTTTGGGGATAAGTGTGAGCAAATGGTGAGGAAACAAAAACTGGTCTTTTAATGCATGTGATGATGATGATGATGGCGAAAATGGGCTACCATTATCAGCAATTAACACATCTCTTTTCATGAACCATCAGTCTGCCAGCATTTATCGTAGTCCGGGTGTAAGCAGCGTTTGATTGTCGTTAGGGGTTAAGTCATTTTTAGAAATGTGGTTAAGCCATTGTTACAGTTATATTTAATCATTTAGCCCTCATGTATATTAACATATAAACATTCAAAAAGCACAGTGATACAAAGCAGCTTGAGACACTACATATACTCCTGAAACAGGGCTGGTTCTTGAACCTTTGAGGGCCCTAAGCAACATCCCACAACCTCTCAGGTTACAGACCACAATAGGAATTCATGGGAAAACCTTGGTGCATGGTCACAGCCGGCATATTAATATCCTCCATTCAGGCCAAGGGCTGGGCGATATTGCAAAAAAAAAAATTATGAACGATTCTTGTGTTTTCTTCCATAATTCTAAATATATTGTGTAATTTTGCAAAGTTTTCTATTTATTAGAATTAGACTTTGGAAAATGTAGATGTGCAAAAATAGTGACGGCACCATCACTTGCAAATGGTGCAAACAATGGTTCATTGAAATAAAGATTATTTAAAGAAAGGATATTTTAAAAAAACAACAAAAAAACAACAACAATTATTTTCACTATTTGCTATACATGGTGCAGTTCATATTTTTGCCCAACTTAGTGAACAGTTCCTTCTCGACAGAGTAAATGGACACCATGTCCTTCACGACATGAAATGGCATCGCACCTAAGAAGTCAACTCCTCAAAGCCGAGTTCCGTCCCCGTTTATGGAGTAAATCAGCAGGGTTGCGCACGGCGTCAGAAATAAACAAAGTAAAACTTCTCACTTTTAAATCCGTTCTTCTGTACATACAAGTATTAGCTTTATAATCAACATACAGACATATTTGTTTGTTAAATCTAAAACACTGACTATACACTTCACTGTTTGAGAACGAACATATACAGTATTTAAACAAGTACAATCTCAATTAGAACATTTTGAAAATCGTGTTAAAACATTCATTCGCATGAACTAAATTGGTAGTGAAAATCGCCCAGCACTAACGGGGCCTCGGGGTGGCTCGGCGGTCCTAAGTGACATATCCAATGACGGCTGGCCACGATATTGAAAGGTAGGGCTAAAAAAAAAAAAAAAAAAAAAATACACATCAATTACGTCAATTACAAGTAAGTGTTACTCTTCTGATGAAAAAAAAAAATAGATTTGAGCCTTTTAAAACTGGGTCTCATCATAGGCATAACACGAATATACATACACACAGGAACACACTCACTGACAGACAGCTGGGCAACATTTCTGATCGCTCACGCCCGTCCCTCCTCCCCCAATAAGAAAGCTTCAATTCTGTAATCATAACACGTTTCTTTTGAATAGCAAGTACGGTAAAAATGAAAAGCTTGCCATCAGCCAGCGATTTCACTCAAATCACACTAAACTTAGGTTTCGGTGTGTAATTTCCACTTTGATTGGGCATTGTTTGCTTAGTCAGTTTATGTCTAGCTTCTCCAAAGGCACTTTAAAAATCAGTGACAGAGAAAGTAATCCACCTCATTCACGTTTAATACACCCAGTATTTTATTTCACGTGTACTTTCTCAATCACTGACAGATGACAGATGTTATGTTATGTTATGGGATGGGATAGAAGAAGCAAGAACTGACCCCCGAGGAACTCCAGTAGCAAAGCTGTGTACTCTCTAATACCTCTCTCTGTCACTGCGGTACCCTAAAAGGTACATTTTTCGTACCTTTAATATCTTCCACCTGGAAACGTGGACATTATAGTAAGTAATATAATTTTAGAGTGTGAAGGAGAAAAGGAAAGCTACAATTTAGTACCCTTTTTTTGTCTGAGAGTGTGAGGTGATGAAACCGAACCTCTCCCCGTCTCCCGGTCCTCCCCACACAGCAGGATTAATCCTGTAGACATGATGAATATAATATAGTGGTGGATAGCACTTAAGCCATTTTTAGCTTTGATTACAGCTATAAAACACTTTTACTGTAATTAGGGCATGTTCGGATTTTGATCACGGTTATGTAGGGCTTAGGCGTTTAAAAAAAAAAAAAACCTCGTAAGCATTAATTGCTTTGCGATGAAGAGATAACACTTTGATCACACTGCACTTGATTCCTGTTCCTTATAAATCAGAACATGATGTCCCTCACTTCAACTTGTACAAACTCGGGCGTTGTTGCAAACAGAGACCTGAGAAATGCCAACCTGCTGAAGAAGGAAAATTGAAAAACACCAGAATACAGAATGTCACAGCTTCAGCACGGCTTTCCTTCACACACCACCCACACTTGGATCTCCAATGCAACCAGATGGAGTCCTGATTCCAAAGCAAAGATGAGTAGGGTAAAATCCTTTGAGAACTACATAAAACAAAACAAAACAAAAAAAACAGTTCTTATGCAGCGTTCGTCGTGCACCTTGTGCCATATTCAGCAACAAATAATGCAGCTTGTTCTTTATCTTCACAGTATATTGAAATAACCGAGTACGCGTTCTCAGGAAAACTGCTTCCTTCTACTGCTTAGTGATTTTGCTGCAATGCCATAAATTAGATGTAGTAAATTCAGCACAGTGGATGTTTGTATGGTTTTTGCTGCAATATGGACTATTTTAGTCCCATTTGGTTGGAAAATAGCGTGGGACCAAAAACACAGCCCACCATTTGGCAGAGTCATGTTTTGGACTGGGTTACAAGTAACTGGAACGCTTTTAAAACCGTGAATGGGCTGGAAACAGTCAATCCAATCTGGAAACCCTGGAGTTGGATATGTTTTGGCCAGTTCTGATTTAGACACAAACAAAGCGAGAGTTTACTAACCGAAGAAAAGTGCATACTAGCACACTAAATAGTATGACAAGATTGTACACAACCACAGTGTTTCGGTGTCTTACAAACTAGTATTGCAGTATGTAGATAAAAAGGGGGAAAAAAATCAGCATTCAATGAATTCTTGTGCTGATTTACACCGTGTGTGTTTAAATGAAGACTGTATTGTAATTAGAGATTAGATTGTTTAGAGTATTAAATAGTGCTGATGCTTAGCAAAACATCAGATTCCTAGTGAGCCAAGTTACAGCGGTTATATGGATATGGTGGGTGTTGAGCAGCATTCACTGAATACTACATTTTTTCTTTATAGATACACAATACCATACTATAGACACACACTATAGTCACACAATACCATACTATAGTCACACAATACCATACTATAGACACACACTATAGTCACACAATACCATACTATAGACACACACTATAGTCACACAATACCATACTATAGTCACACAATACCATACTATAGACACACAATACCACACTATAGTCACACACTATAGTCACACAATACCATACTATAGACACACACTATAGTCACACAATACCATACTATAGTCACACAATACCATACTATAGACACACAATACCACACTATAGTCACACACTATAGTCACACAATACCATACTATAGTCACACAATACCATACTATAGACACACAATACCACACTATAGTCACACACTATAGTCACACAATACCATACTATAGACACACAATACCACACTATAGTCACACAATACCACACTATAGTCACACACTATAGTCACACAATACCATACTATAGTCACACAATACCATACTATAGTCACACAATACCACATTATAGTCACACAATACCATACTATAGTCACACAATACCATACTATAGACACACAATACCACACTATAGTCACACAATACCATACTATAGTCACACAATACCACACTATAGTCACACAATACCATACTATAGTCACACAATACCATACTATAGTCACACAATACCACACTATAGACACACAATACCACACTATATTCACACAATACCATACTATAGTCACACAATACCATACTATAGTCACACAATACCACACTATAGACACACAATACCACACTATAGTCACACACTATAGTCACACAATACCATACTATAGTCACACAATACCATACTATAGACACACAATACCACACTATAGTCACACAATACCATACTATAGTCACACAATACCACACTATAGACACACAATACCACACTATAGTCACACACTATAGTCACACAATACCATACTATAGTCACACAATACCATACTATAGTCACACAATACCACACTATAGACACACAATACCACACTATAGTCACACACTACAGTCACACAATACCATACTATAGACACACAATACCATACCATAGACACACAATACCATACCATAGACACACAATACCATACCATAGACACACAATACCACACTATACACGCACAATACCACACTATAGTCACACACTATAGTCACACAATACCATACTATAGTCACACAATACCACACTATAGTCACACAATACCACACTATATTCACACAATACCACACTATAGACACACAATACCATACTATAGACACACACTATAGTCACACAATACCATACTATAGTCACACAATACCATACTATAGACACACAATACCACACTATAGTCACACAATACCATACTATAGTCACACAATACCATACTATAGACACACAATACCACACTATAGTCACACACTATAGTCACACAATACCATACTATAGACACACAATACCACACTATAGACACACAATACCACACTATAGTCACACAATACCACACTATAGTCACACACTATAGTCACACAATACCATACTATAGTCACACAATACCATACTATAGACACACAATACCACACTATAGTCACACAATACCATACTATAGTCACACAATACCATACTATAGTCACACAATACCACACTATAGACACACAATACCACACTATAGTCACACACTATAGTCACACAATACCATACCATAGACACACAATACCATACCATAGACACACAATACCATACCATAGACACACAATACCACACTATACACGCACAATACCACACTATAGTCACACACTAGACACACAATACCATACCATAGACACACAATACCACACTATAGACACACAATACCACACTATAGTCACACACTATAGTCACACAATACCATACCATAGACACACAATACCATACCATAGACACACAATACCACACTATACACGCACAATACCACACTATAGTCACACACTATAGTCACACAATACCACACTATAGTCACACAATACCACACTATATTCACACAATACCACACTATATTCACACAATACCACACTATAGACACACAATACCACACTATAGTCACACACTATAGTCACACAATACCATACTATAGTCACACAATACCACACTATAGACACACAATACCACACTATAGTCACACACTATAGTCACACAATACCATACTATAGTCACACACTATAGTCCCACAATACCATACTATAGTCACACAATACCATACTATAGTCACACAATACCACACTATAGTCACACAATACCACACTGTAGACACACAATACCACACTATAGTCACACAATACCATACTATAGTCACACAATACCATACTATAGACACACAATACCACACTATAGACACACAATACCACACTATAGACACACAATACCACACTATAGTCACACAATACCACACTATAGTCACACAATACCACACTATAGACACACAATACCACACTATAGTCACACACTATAGTCACACAATACCATACTATAGTCACACAATACCACACTATAGTCACACAATACCATACTATAGTCACACAATACCATACTATAGTCACACAATACCACACTATAGTCACACAATACCATACTATAGTCACACACTATAGTCACACAATACCATACTATAGTCACACAATACCATACTATAGTCACACAATACCATACTATAGTCACACAATACCACACTATAGTCACACAATACCATACTATAGTCACACAATACCACACTATAGTCACACAATACCACACTATAGTCACACACTATAGTCACACAATACCACACTATAGACACACAATACCACACTATAGTCACACAATACCATACTATAGTCACACAATACCATACTATAGACACACAATACCACACTATAGTCACACAATACCATACTATAGTCACACAATACCACACTATAGACACACAATACCACACTATAGACACACAATACCACACTATAGTCACACACTATAGTCACACAATACCATACTATAGTCACACAATACCACACTATAGACACACAATACCACACTATAGTCACACAATACCATACTATAGTCACACAATACCATACTATAGACACACAATACCATACTATAGACACACAATACCACACTATAGACACACAATACCACACTATAGTCACACAATACCATACTATAGACACACAATACCACACTATAGACACACAATACCACACTATAGACACACAATACCACACTATAGTCACACACTATAGTCACACAATACCATACTATAGTCACACAATACCACACTATAGACACACAATACCACACTATAGACACACAATACCACACTATAGACACACAATACCACACTATAGTCACACACTATAGTCACACAATACCATACTATAGTCACACAATACCATACTATAGACACACAATACCATACTATAGTCACACAATACCATACTATAGTCACACAATACCACACTATAGTCACACAATACCACACTATAGTCACACACTATAGTCACACAATACCACACTATAGACACACAATACCACACTATAGTCACACAATACCATACTATAGTCACACAATACCATACTATAGACACACAATACCACACTATAGACACACAATACCACACTATAGTCACACAATACCATACTATAGACACACAATACCACACTATAGACACACAATACCACACTATAGACACACAATACCACACTATAGTCACACAATACCACACTATAGTCACACACTATAGTCACACAATACCACACTATAGTCACACAATACCACACTATAGACACACAATACCACACTAAATAATGCATCAGAACACAAATTCTATCGTTGGATATTAGGCATACTATGTAGTATGCCAAACTAGTATGCAACAATAGGATTTAGGTGTTCTGATGCAGGGATACTATTTAGCATGGTTCTAAAGGGGGGAAAAATGCAGTGTTCAATTCACTCTGTGATGATTAACACCCACAGTCTATACATAAACACTGTCGGAATTCATTTTGACAGCTTTTCCAGAGTGTTACAATATAATTATAGTTGCTTAGCAAAATGAGAAATTCCTCCAATTTAAATGAATTCCTATAATCACAGTGTTCCTTAAAACATAAAAACAGGAGATATCACTTTAAAACAGCATTACTAAATAGTATCCCTGCTGGGGGAAAAAAAATCAATAGAAACCCTCATTGGATTTATAATGGATTTAATGGTTATAATATTAATTTTAATGGAAACTTTAATGGTCCCTGTGGGTCCTCTACTGATAATTTGTTGCCTTCTATTGGTGGTACGTTATGTCTAGTGGACACCATTAAGGATAACCAATAATGGTAATGGTTGATGGTTTGTAATGGTACTTGTAGTGGAAACCATTAGAATTTCTGTGAAGGTTTCTACTGTTGTTGGTTTTTTTTTTCAGCAGGTTGTCAGAACACTTTAATCCTGCGGATGTGTACTAAATATGAACAGTACACTAGTACACGATCAGAGGATTTATGTGTCCTGGTGTAATATTTAGGATGGTGGTATGGGGCTAAAATGGAAAAGGGTGTGTTCAATTAACTCTTTAACACACGTGTTTAAATGACAACAGTACAGTAATTCGACACATTACAGGAAACGAATTAACACTGAAATGTGTCTAAGGATGATGTTCATTTTAAACACTGCGGTGTTAATCAACACTAAGACTTCACCGAACACTGCATTGTTCATTATTTAGCTGCATACTACACTAAATAGTACATCAGAACACCTGAATCATGTGGTTGCATACTATGTAGTAAGCCAAAAACAATTGCACAAGCACAGGATTTAGGTGAAAAAAATGTTGACTAGAATGAACCCTCAGGGGTTCAACATTCAGAGGGTTTAAATAAACACTGGGATTGGAGACTGTGGGAATTCATTCCACTCTGGGGAGTGTGTTGTTGTTTTGATAAACAATCCCAATGACATTTTTACACTCAACAAAAGCTGTCAAAATAAATTATATAAATAAATATATACATTTTTTGCCGTTAATGCAACGAAGAAAGCTGCGTTTTACAAACTAGACGAAGTTTAAAATAAAAAAGCAAGAAACTACATGAAGCAATAATTTGGCAGTAAAGTGTCAGATTTACACTTTACAGCTCGCAGTTATTACTCAAGTACAGGCTGCTCGTGCACATCAAACCCAAACCATCCGACTGGATACAGTAACAATGTATCCCACTTCCTGTATGAAGCTCTTTGCAACATTGTAACAAGTTGCCCGTGTTGTGATCGGTAACAGTTTGTCATCTGGCCCGCGGTGCAGTTATTCTCCACTTCCTGTGCGTTTCTTTGCTGGAAAGTGCAGAATGTAGAAAAGCAAAAGGCAGTAGCTGACAGATAAAAGTAGCGCGTGCAACTGTATAAAAGCTTGACATGACTGGAATACACTTACCGAGTGAGTAAAAGATGAATGCTGCTGCTTTGTATCCGAAATGAACCATCATTACAGAGAGTTAGTTCACCCCGTGAGATCCCCGGTAAACTGCCTTCACTCCGGTATCAGAGTCAGGATTCAACACCAGGGAGATTCTGCACACGCGCTTCCTGTTAGAAAAAAATAAATTAATAATAAAAACACACGTCTCAGTCGCGCCCTCTGGTGGACATTTTCCCTTTCCATTTTACTCACGGTTACAGTAACTGCTGAAATACTTTTATTGTTGTTGTTGTTGCTGTATTTTGTATATATGAGTGCTTGTTGTGTTACAGGTCTTCCCATGGGTCATTTGGATAAGGGATAAGTCTACTTAGACCTACAGAAACATTCTGTTGTAAGGTTTAGGATATAATCATTAAGGGTTTGCCTACAAGGACAAAACAAGTATTTTAAGGGCTTTAGATTTTTGCAGGTTAATGCACACAGCAGATTTAATGCACTGTTAGTACATAGTTGTTGGATGTTATTATTATTATTATTATTATTATTATTATTATTATTATTATTATTATTATTATTATCCACATTCCTGTGATCATAGCACAGATTCATTTTATGAACATAATCCAAATATACTGATATTGTATCATATTCATTGGACGGAGGTATCCCTGCTGAAAAAAACAACAACAATATAAACCATCACAGAGATTCTAATGGTTTCCACTACAAATACCATTACAAACCATCAGCTAGCCATTAAAACCATTATGAATATGATTGATGGTATCCACTAGACATAACATGCCACCAATCGGTAGGAAGGCAATAAATGACCATTAAAGACCAGTTTCCATTAAAACCAATACAATTCCCATTATAACCATTAAAGCAATCACATGAAGGGTTTCTATTGTTTTTATTTTTCAGCAGGGAGGGTGGTGCAGGTCCAGGGTCCTTGGGTCGATCCTGAGCCAGCTTACTACCTCTGTGCATTTCAAATGTACTCCCTTTGTCCACCTGGCTTTCCTCCAGGTTTTCTAGTTTTCTCCCATCTCCCAAATGCATGAAGGTAGGTGGAATGGCTACACTACCTTTCCTCTTATCTGTGTGTATGGTGCCAAGAAACTGGATTGGTATCAGATATAGGGTGTAGTCTCCCACCTTGGATCCACTGAACCCTTGACCAGGATAAAGCTCTTACTGAAGAAGAATGAATGAATATTCATAGGATTCATAGGAATATTCATCATTATGGATTTTTATTCCTGAACTTCCCACCCAGAGAGCTTAACCCAGTCACACTGTGTTAAAAGGGCTTTTCTGGGTTGGAAATGAATAGGAAATGAATCATTTCTTATAAGAAACACATTGGTGTTACTGGCATAATTTTAAACTGAATTCAAAATAACATATGTCAAGACAATTAGGATTTTAACTATAACTAAATAATTACAACTTTTAATTAATACACAATAATAATAATAATAATAATAATAATAATAATAATAATAATAATAATAATAGGCTCATGTCAAGATAGATAGATAGATTATCAGACAAACAGACAGACAAATAGACTGCTAATTAAAGAACTGACACTTTGTCTTGATAGACAGACAGACAGATTGATAAATAGATAGATAGATAGATAGAGTGCTGTGAAAAAGTATTTCTGTTTTTTGTGTAGATCTCATACTAAATTGTTTCAGAAATTAAAACAAAATCTAAGATAAAACAAAGTCAACCTGAGTAAACAGAACATACAGTTATTTAAATGATAATGTTATTTACTGAAACAAAAAAAGTTATCCAATACCAGCTGGGCCTGTGTGAAAATGTATTTGCCCACATAGTTACTAATTCCCCAAATCTATGAAACTGCATTCATAATGTGGTTCGGCTGGACTAGACTCAACCAGACCTGATTATTGTTGTTCAATCAAACCCTGTTCAATTAAATCAACACTTGAAGTTGGTTAAAAGGTCTTACCCAGTAACACACTATGCCAAAATTTAAAGAAATTCCAGAAATGATGAGGAAGAAGGTGATTGAAATACATCAGTCTGGGAAGGGTTGCAAAGCTATTTCAAAGGCTCTGGGACTCCAAAGAACCACAGCGAGAGCCGTCATCTCCAAATGGAAAAACTTGTCACAGTAGTGAACCTTCCCAGAAGTGGCCGACCTTCCAAACTTCCTCCAAGACCACAGTGACGACTCATCCAGGAAGTCACAAAAGAGCCAAGGACAACATCAAAGGAACTACAGGCCTCTCTTGCATCAATAAAGGTCACTGTTCATGTCTCCACTATCAGAAAGACACTGGGTAAAAATGGTGTCCATGGAAGAGTGGCGAGGTGAAAACCACTGCTAATCCAGAAGAACATTAAGACTTGTCTGAATTTTGCCAAAACACAGCTTGATGATCCTCAAACCTTTTGGGAGAATGTTTTGTGGACTGATGAGTGGAAAGTGGAACGGTTTGGAAGACAGGGGTCCTGTTACATCTGGCATAACCAAACACACAATTCCACAAAAAGAACATCATACCTACGATCAAACATGGTGGTGGAAGTGTGATGGTGTGGGGATGCTTTGCTGCTTTAGGGCCTGGGCAACTTGCAATAATTGAGGGAAAGTCTGCTTTCTACCAGAAAATCCTAAAGGAAAGTGTCCGGTCTTCAGTCCGTACGTTGAAATTCAATCACAACTGGATTATGCAGCAAGGTAATGATCCAAAGCGTAGGAGTAAATCCTAGTCCTAGAAGTAAGTAAAAAACTGATCTCCAGTTATCAGATGTGTTTAGTTACAGTAATTGCTGCTAAAGGTGGCATAACCAGATTTTAAGTTTGAGGGCGCAATTAGTTTTTCACACCGGTGATAGCTGCTGGATAACTTTTTTGTTTGTTTGTTTGCTTCAATAAAATAACTAAATAAATCAGTATTGTGTGTTTGCTCAGGTTGCCTTTGTTTTATGTTGTATTTAATTGGAACATCTAAAACTATTTAGTGAGATATGCACAATAACAGAAGAAATTAGGATGGAGAAAATACTTTTTCACAGCACTGTAGATAGACTCGTAGTCGAAATACAGATACTTCACCTTGGGGTCAATAGACTGGTAGTCCATAGACAGACAGAAGAGACAGGCAGACAGACAGAAAGGTAGTTGAAGTACTGATACTTCTTGACACACGTGTTTCCACCTCATGCCCAGTATTCCCAGGTTAGGCTCCAAATCCACTGCGACCCTGAGCAAGAGAAAGTGCTTACTGAAGATATATCAATGAATGCTGAATTTGTCACCTTAGGACAATCACTGACGAGACACCAAAACCACGACACTGAAAACGGTAGTGTGTGTTCTGCTGGGATATTACAGCTGTAGAGGATTTTAAACATCTCAGTGTCCACAACGATCCATAACTTAAATAATATATCGTCATCTGCTCCACTCCCATTGCTGGGAGAGTGTCTAGGTATAGTTGGAGGTATATTAACAGTTCTCATTGGTAAAGTTAGACATTTTCCAGTTTCCCATCCATAGATCAATGAGTTTATTAAACAGCTCTTTAATAGCCTGCTTTAAAGCCATGTTGTTTCCAATAAATCTGTCATCTAGATGGTGTCTAATGCCTGGGCTGTGTTCCAATCCAGTGGCTGTCAGACTAATTTGGGACAATTTAATGATCAGAGAAGGAATTATGACTAAGTTAGAGAATTATTGTTCCATGTCAAGGATTATATTCTTACTGTACTTTAATGGTGCCAGAAGTATTAATGAGTCAGCAAAGTTTGCTGTAGGAAATATTAGAACAAGCAAAAGATTCTTATTCAGTTAGCAAACCAAAATTGCTTTGTATAATGAAATAACATTGCGATTAATATATATATATGTGTGTGTGTGTGTGTGTGTGTGAACAGTTTTGTTCCATGGAAATGTCATCCAAAATAGACATTTGTGTTTCTATGCATTCTCCACAAAACTACAAGCTGGTTGGCTATACAAAAAATTAGTTAATCACGTGTAGGTTGTGTTTAAATATCAGACTGACTCTCAGCTTGACATTTTTCAGATCTAGTGGACAATTTATGAAAAATGAATTAGGGATGTTGTAAATAAAAACACGCACACCAGGGCAATTAATGAGATCTAAGAAACCATCAGAAACCAATGGAGAACCTTAGCATTTATACCACACCAATCTACCAGCATTTATTCATGAAGAACAAGTTATAATTAATAGTTTATAGTTAAATTTTTATATGGTGGAAGGTCTGTGAGACAGTGTAGTTCCTGTTATCACTTACATTAAGGCAGCTAGTCTATAAACAGTTGCTCCATCACGATCTTTCTCTTTGTTTATCTCTTAAAGTTAATAAGACAAAACAACAACAACAACAACAACAACAACAACAAACACTCCTTGTCATTGAAAAACTCACTGACTTTTACAAAGGACTGACACCAGAGACTCATTCCATAAATGTTAAATAAATCTCACACTACCGAAAACGTCTTTGTTAAAGAAACACACACACACACACACACACACACACACACACACACACACACACACAAAAACACCCATCAGTTTATTATGAGGTCTAAATTTTGTGGAGCATCCACAATACAAATCTCTGTGAATTAGTTGTTGCTATAGAAATAATAACGTATTAGAATGAGCGCATTAATATATAACTGTAATTTAAATTACAATGACACTCAGAGCCGCTGTTATAGAAAATTAATTAACTCCTTCTATTCAGATTCAGATGATTCAACAGATGTGTGGCATAAAGTACCATGCTTAAATGACATACAAAAAAAAATATATATATTCCAGGCCTGGGTGAGAATTGAAAGAAAAGCAAAATAACCAGATGGAGCTCTTAGACAGAGAGAGAGAGATAATGAAATAATCCTTAAACTTAATGAAGACATGTGCATAATCCTAAAAATAACTTGAAAGACGTACAGATTTCTGAGCATGATTTGTTTTGTTTAAAGCTATGTTTCCAGTCTGCCACATTAATTAGGAAATTTTCCAGTGTATGGGTCGTGCTAAGTAGTTTCCAATCAATCTTCTCAAGACAATTATAATACAAGACAAATAATGCCACCTGGTTAGGCGTTGTCACCGCAGTTCAGTGTTAACTTCCACAGAACAAACTGTTAAATTCATACTAGTTTCACTCCCAGCGAATTTACTTCCACTGATAACATATTCGCATTTTAATAGGGATGCTCTGGGTATAAGATCCAAGGTTTATTTAAAAATGGACAACTGTCACAAGTAAACTCACACATGAAGGAAGAATACTCAACGTTGATATTACAACGTGGAAATGAATTTACATACATGTGCGCATTCATTTTGAGGATTCACAGGCACTTGGCCTGTCATATTGTTATCGTGCACTACAATGGAATTTGTGCTAGAAGTGTGCACCGGAACTGGAATCCCACAGGAAACAACAAAGAGGTCAAGGAAGTGAGACATTTTTACTCCACTAAAAGTCTCATTTTAAATAAGCAAAATGATTAGCCATAAATGTTGTTTTGTTATGGTAGACACTTTTTTTTAACCCACCAGAATGCTATTATTTTTATGCTAAAACATATTTAGCATGATGTGCAAAAGCAGGTGTGCTGAAAAGGTATATTAGTATATTACAGTAAATTAAAAATAATAATTTTAAACACTTTAAATTACATACATTTTTAGCATTTAGCACCTGCTCTTTCATGCAATTATCCAATCAGCCAATCATGTACCAGTGTATAAAATCATGCAGATGCCGGTCAAGAGCTTCAGTTAATGTTCACATCAAATAGCAGAATGAGGGGGAAGTTTGAGCTCGGTGACGTTGAGCGTGGCATGGCTGTTGGTGCCAGAAAGGCTAGTTTGAGTGTTTCAGAAACTGCTGATCTCTTGGGATTTTCAAACTCAGTAGTCTGTAGTGTACACAGAACATTGTGAAAAACAAACAAAAAATCCAGTGGGTTGCAGTTCTGCATGCACAAAAAGGCCTTGTTGATGAGAAAGATTAAAAAACAACAGAAATCTAAGGCTACAGTGGGCACGGATTCACCGAAACTGGACGCTTGAACTGGAAAAAATATCATGTTGTCTTTTTCTGATCTTCAAGCGACCAGTTTCAGTGTTCCTGTGCCCGGTGACTGACAGGAGTATAACCCAATATGATCTTCTGCTGTTGTAGCCCATCCACCTCATTATTCGATGTGTTGAGCATTTTGAGATGCTGTTCTGTTCACCATGGTTGCCATCGCTTTTCTGTGGGAATGGGATTGAAACAGTACCTCAACCTTCTCAGTTATTACTCAAGTATATATATTTCTATAGAAATATGACATCTTTATGTTTGTTTATGTAGATACAGCACCTGAGTGAGTCATCTCATTGTGTCATCCCTTTGAGATTATATCCAACCTTGGCAGAAATGAATGTAATTTTGAAAGACTTCATGGCAGAATGTTCCAGGATCCCATGGTCCAAACAAGAAACTTACCTTATGTTATGATCTGGTACTGCTGTGTTATGACAGCAGTGTTGCCAATGTAAACATTCAAAGATGATGTCTGGATCTAGCATAATATTGTTGTTTTGTTTTGTTTTTTTTACTGGAAAAAAAAAAAAGATTCAATGTCTTTTTGTTTTCTTAGTCATACTAGTTCTTATATTTCGTTTAAAGAAACTTCTAGTTACTGAATCTGGGTACTTAAATCATTTCCATGCTTGTTTAAATTGGCCTAATTATTTACATTATAGTTTATTTAATTCATCACTTCACTTGCTCTTTTTTTTTTTTTTTACAATGGGCCTTAGAATAATAGCGCATAATGAGCTTAATGTGCTGCAAGAGTTGTGTAATTATGTTCTGAAACATGTTTACAGAAGGTAATACATGGTATGTCAATACCACCATTTTATTTATTTTTTTAATTTGGGAGCCTACATTTACTGTAGCTCACCTCTGACTGAGCCATTCATCTAAATTCAACACCTGGAATCAATTCCAAACCTTTTATCTCCTTTATTTGTCATGAATTTGTCAGGAAACAGTTTAATAGGTACAATTATTTTTGAGCCTGTGAAAATGGAGGGATTATGAAAAATTGGCTATAATTCCTAAACAGTTTGTGCAATAATTTTGTTAACCCCCTTGAGTTAAAGCTGAAGGTCTGCACTTCAATCACATCTTGATTGCTTCATTTCAAATCCGTTGTGGTTGTATACAGGGGCGAAATTGTGAAAACTGTGTCACTGTCCAAATACTTTTGGACCAGACCGTAAGTCGTAGTGGAGCTCTTTTCCAGATTCCCACCATAAACCAGTGTTGAATGTTTTAAGCCATTTGATGTCTTAATGAGGCACAGTCAAGTAAATTAACTAGAGCATTAACTGGAGAATGGGGATGCAAACATTTGAGCTTCCTATAAAAAGACAACTGCTAAATTAGACTCAATTGTTGTAATAGATTGTAGTAAGCGCTCAACCTTAAATGGACATGAATTTTTTTCAGAGTATAACCCTGACCCGTTCTTTTCAAGTTACAATGAATGAGAGGCGTTGTCTATGTTTTATTAGTCACAGCACAATTATGGTCAACACCAAGGAGACCATCTGGATTTGTGGTGTTTTGTTTTTGTCATGCATAGACCCCCTCATTCTTCACTGATTCACAGAGGAGATCTGTGTTGGATGCTGCCAAGATTGCCAGCCTGAACTGCCTCAGGCTGATGAATGACGCTATAGTAGGTATGTTATGGATTTATTATACCCATCCTGCCAGTTATTACTGCCCTCCTCTCAATGTGCATGACTCATGCTGAGGTTCTTGCATCATCTGTCTTCCTAGTGGCACTAAATTACGGCATATACAAAGCAAGGTCTCGCCAGTGCTCAGGAGAAACCTCAGATTGTCTTCTTTGTCATCCTGGGGCATCTGGGTTTTCAAGTGTGTTCCTGTGCATTCACTAATGGAAAGCTGAAGGTGAGATCAATTGCTACAATATTTTCATTTTTAACAGCTATTTACATTCATTCATGGTAGATTATTTTATCCAAAGGGCAGCGGTGGATCAATGGTTGATATATATGTGATGAATAAAGGCTTCTTCTTCTTTTAGATAATTGAATCGAAGGAGCACTTGAAGACTACTCAAAGGCCCAATGGAAGCTTGCTGGAAGATTTATTTACATTTTATATCGAGTTATTTTTTCATGCTACAATTTTTACAGAATTTAAATTCTACATAAAGCTTCAGTTGCTACACAACCTTAACCACAGTCAACCCACAAATATTGTTATGCTATCTCGCTTAGCAAAATGTGTGTGCTCAGTGTATGTGTGTATGTTCTGGTCTTTGGTGCTCTCAACAGGAGGGGTCACGATGCTGATGTTGAGACTTTGAAAAGAGGTCAGGGAAGCACTTCTGTTAAGTTCAAGCCCACATACAAGCTGGATATAAAGTTCAGGGTTTAAGCTTTGTTGCAGCTCCGGCAGGAGTGTGAAGCAGATGAGCAGCAATTCCGCAGACATTCCTCTAAACAGTGCTTCATGGCCAATAAGGACCTGTCAGGGAAAATGAACAGGTCCTAGACACAGTGATCTTACAAATACTGTCGCAGCCATTGATCACAGTAATCGAGCTTAGAAACTCCTCCACAAAAAAAAAAAAACCCAAACATTTAAGTACTCTTGTGGGTTCTGAGCTCTGATTAAATTAAAGTTCTCTGAAAACCCTTCCACATTAGAAGAGGAAGCCTTTATTTGTCAGGTATATATTACAGCACACTGAAATTCATTTTTCATATATTCAAGCTTGTTAGGAAGCTGTGGTCAGAGCACAAGGTCAATCATAATACAGCACCTCTGGAGCAGAGAAGGTTAAGGGCCTTGTTCAAGGGCCCAATCTTCTGATCAGTAAGGCAGAGCCTTAATCTTTGAGCCTCCACTGCCCTGAATATTCCATGTCCCGGTTAATTTACAATGATTTATAAATATCTTCATGAATATACTTTAACTTATGTTGGTAGTTATTGGGATGTAGATACAATTTATAGAAATACATTTCAGTAATACAACTGTATTACTGGGGGGAAATGGGCCAAATCAATTAGATATAAATCATTAAATAAAGAAAATATGAGGTGTATTTCTTCTGTTGAATTCTTACCAATAGCTACGGCCAAATTCTTTTCTGACACTCTTGATTTACCCAATTTACCTCCAAAGGGATTTATTAATGAGATGTTTAATGCACATAAAATGTATCATTGTGCCCAGGATTGGCCCAAGACAGTCTGTTTACAGATATCAACTGACATGAAAAATCACATCTAGATGCTTTAAGCTCTACACTGGAATGAAAAATATGTACATTGTCTTGGGACGTGGTCAGAAAGAAGGTGTTAGTTCTTTGAAAGATTTAGTCTTGAATTTCCAGGCAACATAGTGTAAAATATTACAAA
Source organism: Ictalurus furcatus (assembly GCF_023375685.1). Taxonomy (NCBI): domain Eukaryota; kingdom Metazoa; phylum Chordata; class Actinopteri; order Siluriformes; family Ictaluridae; genus Ictalurus; species Ictalurus furcatus. The sequence goes on from NC_071271.1 coordinate 25,474,383, forward strand.
TGACTGCATGAGCCCAAGCTTTGGCATTACATCAAACACCAGCAAAGTGGAAAAAAGATATCGCTCAAACAGTAGTGGAATACTAAATGAGCATGCTTGCTTGACATTCTACTGTCCAACATTAACCAACTTGCTAACACTGAACTAAATACAGTGGTGCACAGGGATAACCTGGATAGGTCAAACCTACAGTATAGTACATGCATAAACCTAATGAATAATAGAATTCTAACATGAGGCCATGCTTGCTAAGTTAACTACTGTCCCTAGTTTGCTTTTTTGCTTGCTGAGTTTCTTATACATAGAAAGACCATTTAAGCATGAAGATATGGTTTTGATTTAAGGTGTGAGGGCGGGATCAGTGACATCAGTGACATGTGAGTCGGCATCTAATTTATTTGGGTAAATCCAACAATCATATCCAGTGTCCAATAGTAGTGGCCAAAACACATGCAAACAGCGTGAAACAAGGTTAATCCATAATCGTAAATAAATAAAGGAGGCTCAAATAGGGTAAAAAAAAAAAACACCAGAAAACAGTAATATACCAGGAGGCAAAGAACATGGAAACACAAGGCTCAGAAATGCATAGTACAAGACACACACATTAAGAGTACAAGTAAACAACTAATCAAGTACTAACACAAACCAGGTGAACACAATCAGGTAACAAATCAATGACAGGACAGGGGTGGAAACAGGCCTAGAACAGAAACAAGAACAAAAGCACATGATGCTTTTCATTATTGGAATCATGAAGTGAAGGGAGAATCCCCGACACATGCATTTTGTACCCACATAACCAACATAAACATAGAAAGCAATTCCAGATTTAGTTTACATTGGACTTTAAATTAGCATTGATAAATCTAATAGATATAGTTAGGTTAAGTAAGTCACTTTTAAATGTGAAGACATTGAGGACTTGGGGACTCACCTATCTAACTCTTGTCTGCTAGGAAATAAAATAATGTTGAATTACGTGAACATTACATACAATACATTTATTTTTACCGAATGTTTGTATTATCTCTGAAATGCTGCCAGGTGTAATCGATTTTTATCTCTTGTCCATTTAATGTTGCTAATTAAGATGAAATTTGTGTTTGGCTGTTTGCAGGGACAAGTTTGAGGAGTTGTGTACCAACCTGATTGAGATTATCTGTTTATTGGCTGCACTTTGAAGGCACAGGTGCAGCTGCAGGACATCAGTATGGTGGAAATTGTTGGGGGAGCCACACGTATCCCTGTCCTGAATGCCCAAATCAGCAAGAAAGGAGTAGCCAGCAGTAGCCAGAGATAGGGCATTACTGGTAGAGACGTTTTGAGACACATAGGGTCAGTGTAATAGGTTTTTAGTTGACGCCGTAAAAAGCACATGTATCGTGGTATATAAAGTTTAATGGCAGTTTAGAGACCAGCTCGGCATTGAAAATATCCCAAACTGAAAACCTATCCAAATTGTGTCGAATGTTGAAAGAGAAATCATTCATTACCCAGAGACTGGGTAATGAGACTGCCAGTTAGATCAAAAACAAGTGTAGGAGTGTGGCGTGGCTTTGAAGCATCAGCTGGTCGTATTGGTACACGCAACAAAGTACAAACAGTACCACAGCATGATGGCATCCTTTTCTTCACAGTGTGGTATTCTGTTCCCTTCATTCAGAGTGCAAGAGTTCTTCATCACAGATGCTATCCCATTTCCCATCTCACTGTCCTGGAGCAGTGAAGCAAACAAAGCCAAATTGTAAGCCTGCACAGTGCACAAATCGCCGTCAGCATTCAGTGAATAGAGTAAACGAAGTCTTAATCGTATCTGCAGTGTCACTCTTCTTGAATATTATCTACATTTTATATCATGAGTTATGCAGTATATAGCAAGCCCTTGTGCTGTTTTGTAATTGTTTACTTTCTCCAGTTTCCATGTAATATATGGCAATATATATCACCCCTGTCTATAATCCACCAATATCACATTCCACAGGAACTGATTCATTGTTCTAGAAGCATTTTATTCAGACCCTACATCACTGTCATTCCCTGAGGCCAGATTTGGTGAGAATCACCCCATTACCATATTTCCATGAAAATAAGTCAGGAGTAGAAGACTATTACAACACATTGCAATGTGCTCACATTTTTATTTTACAGAATGTGTGTGTACTGTCTCTAAAAGGGCACCTCAAACATTCCTGCTGGTGTAGTTTACTTTTCGTCCATTTAATGTTGCCAGTTGAAGCCTTGCTACAAAATTCTTTGCTATGGAGAAAGAAGATTTAAATATAATGGCCGGTTTCCTGGGACTGTGATTGTAGGACAAGTCACAAGAAACAAATGATCAGACGTGGAACTCATAAGTCCCACAAGACAGAGAAAACTGGTCCACAGCTGTGTGTTCCCGCTTAGATAAAGAACCCAATCATACTCAATCACTGGCCATAAGAACTCCATCTCTAAAAGCTTAGACAGACATAGCATTGGTATACCAGTGTGTGATTGTATGAGCATGTCTGTGTGTGCCTGTGTGTGTTTGTGTATCTCTGATATATACATAACACATTATGCATGCATGTCCTTCACAGAGCGATCAAGATAAACTGTCAGTTTGACTTAGAAATGCTGTACAAGATAATGTGTGTAATCTCTTTTGTCTGTGCAGCTGAACAGAGAAACAAGCAGTCAACCACCTAATGCTAAAAAAGCCAATATGAAGGTCAGACGTGTGAAACTACTGATTGAAGGGGAAATTGCACTGCACCCAAAGGATCACCTTAATATCCTCATAGAGCTCAAGATAATCCTTGTTTAAGATCCCTGTTGTTTCCCAAGATTGCTAAAGGCAATGAAAGTGAAAGGGTCCCATATTTTGTTCTGGCACCTTCACAGGTTTTTGTTTGAAGATGACATTTCACTTTTAGATATTGGGATTTGCTAATAAATAGAACCTGATATGGTAAGATCCCAATCTGTCATGATCTTGGAAAGGTTAAAAACAATCAATAGTTTTTTTTTTCTCCTTTCAGTGACATAAGGAGGCCTTACCTATTAGAGCTAAACTTAAGCCTACAACACTTAGCACGTTAGCATGTTTGCCTCACACCTACAGGGTCGGGGGTTCGATTCCCACTGTGGCCCTGTGTGTGCGGAGTTTGCATGTTCTCCCCGTGCTGCGGGGGTTTCCTCCGGGTACTCCGCTTTCCTCCCGCAGTGGAAAGTCCAAAGACATTCCTCCCCCAGTCCAAAGACATGTAGGCTGATTGGCATGTCCAAAGTGTCCGTAGTGTATGAATGGGAGTGTGAGTGTGTATGTGATTGTGTGCCCTGCGATGGATTGGCACCCTGTCCAGGGTGTACCCCACCTTGTGCCCCATGCTCCCTGGGATAGGCTCCAGGTTCCACGTGACCCTGAAAAGGATAAAGTGGTATAGAAGATGGATGGATGGATATTTTAAAAAGTAATATTAGTAATAGGATTGATAGGAATAATGCTAGTAGAAAACACAAAAATGGAATGGAATTATTTCTGTTTATTTTAATTGCAATGGGAACATACAGCATGAGCGAATCTGAATTATTACAGAAGCATAAATTGGTGCAAGCCATTTTTAACCTGGTCCCACTGACTTGCTGTTTTTGTGGTTATAAGTGAACATATTATGTGTGGGTGAAGTGGTGCAACACATGATCTATCACTTGAAATGATCCACATTAGCCAAATGATATTTCCAACACAGTAGTAGTGGTATTTTCTTGAAATTCTTACATTTTTAAACAAAGGCTTAAAATTACTTTCCTCTAGCTCACAACCTGGATTGTGGAGATCATTTAATTTTCTGCAGATAGGCTGCTTCACCTAAAGACAATGGACTGAATTATTTCATCCTTAATATATAGGAAGAAAATAATTCAGTTGTGGCTGATAAATGTGAATCAGGCAGTTGATACATCATTATACTTGCTACATCATTTATTTAACAGAATCAATGGAAATTTTAAAAGGTAATTAAATATCAGACTTGCCAAATTGCCATTAGAATCAAGGAATTAGCTGATACAAATACCCACAAAAGAGCACAATAACGATTCCCTTATCTCATCCAACAGTTATTTTTACCACTAAAATATCAGCACAGAATCTGTGTGTAACACCGTGGGTGCCCTCTCCGCGGCCACCTGCACTGGATTTTATAGCACGGTGCTCTCAGGCAGGTAATCAGCGTAAATGTGCCACAAAGGGTCACACCTCTTTAGAAGCACTTCGATGGCCTCATTCCACGCGCAGACATAATTCTGTGACATCCAGTAGAAGGACCTTATGCTGTTTTAATTAGTGTATTTCAGTATTCAGGATTTCCTTTCCAGCGTGCCCAAATCTGAGGATTCCTCAGTGGAGCCCATGCAGTTGGGCTGTTGCTGTCCTGCCTCCTCACCTGGCCTTATTATTCCTGTCACCACTGTTTGGGGAGAGGACCAAAAAAACGATCTGCAGGCCTTCATTGACTGAGGGGCGGCTAGCAGTTTTATGGATGAGACTTTACTGAAGAGATTAGGGTTGACAGTAGACTCACTCCCCCATCCCATATTGGTCTCTTCACTTGACGGTTGACCATTAGGCTCAGGACCCATAACCACCCAAAAATCACCCATCATACTTCAGTTAGACCTTCTATGTGACCCAGGTTCCCGAGCTGCAACTGATACTCGGGTTCCCTTGGCTTCAAGAACATAACCCACACATTGACTGGTCTTCAATCTCCATTTCTGTTTGGGGCTCTCGATGTGCCCAGAGCTGCCTCAAAGTCAGGCCCACCCCGCCTCCAACCATGCTGGAATCGGTAGATTTAGCCTGCATACTCCAAGATTATTGGGACTTCCAAGAGGTCTATTCCAAATGAAAGGCCCAGATGCTGCCACCCTATAGGTCCTTCGATAGTGCCAGCAACCTGCTCCCAGCAGCCGCCCCACCTAGGAGAAGGTTATTCTCCCGGCTCCCCCGGATCACCAGGCCATCGAAAACTATATTACAGAGGCTTTGTCTTTGGGATTCATCCACCCATCCACCTCACCTGCAGGGCCGGGTTCTTATTTGTTAAGAAGAAAAAAGGGGATCTGTGGCCTTGCACTGATTACCGTGGCCTTAACGTCATGACCCAGAAGGATAGGTACCCACTGCCCTATTCTGCATTTGAATGCCTGCAGAGGGTGAAGATTTTTTCAAAACTGGATCCATATAATCTGATCCACATCAAAGCCAGGGACGAGTGGAAGACTGCGTTCATTATGCTATCTGGCCACTATGAGTATCTGGTGATGCCCTTTGGCCTGATGAACCCATATGGTCTTCCAACGGTTCATTAACGAGGTCCTCTGGGAGACCTTGAATGACTTCACTTTCGTCTATGGAGATGACATTTTGAGTTTTAGCAGCTTGTTGGAGGAACGACCTCATTTGGTTCCGCACTTGGTTCTGCTCCACACCATATATTGTCCTCTTGGACAAGCGGGTCCTGTACAATGCTATTTTACATCCTAGCACCGAGTCCCATAGCAATAAGTGTAATATAATCATATATTGTTATGAAAATAACACATGCTTTTTTAAAGGGAACGAGAGGAAAATATTTCAGTAGCACCCCTAACCACACTTTTTGACAATGTAATAATTCTGATCTCATTCCTTCTTATAATTGTGTAATGTTGATAAGTTTCGCAGAAATATACAATGGTCACATAAATACAAGAATACTTTTGCTACATGCAAATGCACCACCTTTGAAGTCTCTTGTCCAAATACAACTATTTATGTAGTGTTTAAGAAGAAAAAAAGGTCTTTGGCAACCCTGCTGCCACAAGATACCAATCTGTGCCTGTATTGAATTTCTTGCAGAGTATATTTAATTCTCTGACTGGATAATACATCTTGTGCTGGCTAGTACTCATCTACTGAGAATAGCTGCCAAGCATTAGCAGCCAAAACAATTTAAATTAACAAGCTAGAAAAAGTGACTGTCAATCAATGTCCATGATCATCTACCATGCACATACAAAATGGACAGACAGATTAGTCTTGGGATTTCAGAGGCGTAGTCATATGTGAAACATTTGTAAGTTGAAATAAAATGTGTGAGGGTTAAGCTCACACATTCACCATTTACTTTCTTTTCTCACTTACTTTTTTCTGCAACACAGAACCAAATGATTTAACAACACCATCAGGAGAAAGTGAGGAACAATGCCAAAAGTGCAGTAGAGGTGAACGTTAACTTCTGTTGACATAAACTGCAGGGGCCCTATCAATCGTGCCTAAGTGCCAGTGTGAATCTGCACAGCCGTTGTCTTCGCAACTCAGCTATCGTATAGTGAAACCCTTGGTAGCTGGTTTCCTCTACTCTTCATACAGTAGCCTGTCTCCAGCTGAAGCAAAAGGAAAGCACATTTGTTGATGTATTCGTTGTCTGGAAAAGAGTGCTCTGAGTTCCATTCATTGTTGATCTACAGTGACTTTAACATATCTTTCTAAATACATTCCCTGCATGTGTTTTTGCATTTTATTGCAGATTTAAAATTTTTTATCTCAACATCCTTTTCACATGCAGTCTCTAGATATAACTCTAGCACATGCACAGTTAGCTTAAAACCAAACCTCATTGCCCACGTTTTGAGATTGTCCTGGGTGCATTATGCACAAGAGATACCTGTATCATATCAACACACCTGTTTGTGCATCTACTGTAAGTGAATCAAAAAGTGCATGAAATTGGGGATGTGTGTCAATGTAATGATAATATAGGTGAGGTGGGTCAGGGGTGTAACATGTAGTCATGAAAGGCTGGATGCAAGTGCCTAAACTTAACAAATCATTTTAAAATAGGGCAATCCAAGAATCATTGTCAAAGTCACAAAAGCACAGGTAGGCAACATTAAACAAGGATCATTTATAAGCAGAAAACCAACACACGAGAATGAAGCATCAAAACTAGGAAACATGGAAGCAGAGAACAAGGCTTAGAAGTACAAAAGGCACTAAGCTTTACCACTTAAATATCAGCATGGACTCTATAAGTTCAATATAATCATATATTATTATGAAAATAACACAGACATATGTTTAATTAGCCCCTAACAACACGTTTTTGATATTGTAATAATTCTGACTTTGTACCTTTTAATTGTAAAGCTCTTCACAAAATACACAATGGTTACATGAATACAAGAATACTTTTACTATAGGCACGTGCGCCATCTTTTTTTGAATTTGTTACAACTAAGTTTACTGGAAGTATCTTGTCTAAACACAACTTGTGCCTGTTTAGTGGGCTAAATGGGCTGTGGCAATCCTGCTGCCACAAGATAGCAATCCGTGCCTGTACTGAATTTGCTGGATAGTGTATTTATTTCTCTGACTGGCTAATACATCTTGAGTTGGCTAGTACTCATTTGCTGAGAATCGCTACCAAGCATTGGCAGCAAAACAAATTTAATTAAATTAACAGGCTAGAAAAAGTAACTTTCAAATAAATGTCCACGATGATCTACCGTGCAGATATAAAAAGGACAGACCGATTAGTCCTAGGATTTCAGAGGTTATGAGGATGCACGATAAGACTTCGCAAAGGGGCAACAGAAACAACGGGGCAGAAATAACCAAACTAATCAAGGTAAGACACAGTACAGGCGAACACATTATGATAAACACAGGGGTGGAGACAGGACTAGGCTGAAAAAAAGCACATGGTATAACAAACAAAGGCAGATGGAGTGAACTTAAAACAAAATAACATGATAGCAGCAAATTTGTGACAAGCGGTCAAGGTCTCAAAGACCCTGTTTACACCTGGTATTAACATCCGTCTTGAGTGACCCGATAACAAGTAGGCAGCCAAGACGCATAGCCATTGACACCTGGCATTATCAATAAGTCTCCAGTGAGCACTTGCATTCAGATTTCATACATCATTTCCATTGATGGAAGGGTGTTGCGTGCATTTATTAAGGCAGCCTTTTGCTGGATTTGTTTTCAGGCAGAAGTGTCCAGCAAATACTATTTTATGTACTGTCTGTTTCAAATGCTGTGCTCATGTGGTCTGCTAATGATACTTTTAAAAGAACTGGAGATGAGACGACAAATGTCCCCGCAGAATACTATGTATGCTAAACAGAGATGCAGTGGAGAGTTATTATTAGTGGCTAGTGGAGAGCTATGATCAGATTGATTATGTATTCTCGAGCTAGGGCAATAATGCAGTCAATTAGGCTGTCCTTTGTTGCTCTCCGGGATGCACTGAGATGCATTTGCATCCATTATGGCATGTGGCCATTTGCGTCCCAGACCACCTCTGAATGTGGTTTGACTGATCGTTTCACAGTGTGTCTTGGGGGTCACAGTGGGGTCAAAATGCATTTGACCCCATTTACCCTGTACTTAGCGCTGTCTACTTGTGATCCGACCACCCAGAGTGCATGTTAGCGCCAGGTATGAACGGGTCCAAAGTAAAGAGTGTGAGAAAGTAAAAGGATTAAGAATCTCGATCACTTGTGGAGTTTCTCTGTGTTCTTATGCTATGGTGGCACTTGCCAAACTGTACATTCATGCCTACATTCAGCTGAGTGAGTAACCCTTTTCAGGGCTTTGCAACTGAAACTGAAAGTGCAAACAGCACTTTGTTTAGTGTTGTTTCCCATTGTAAACAGTGATGCTTCCTGTGAAGATACAGTGGGGGAAATAAGTATTGAACGCATGAACGTTGTCTTCCGTAAACATATTTCCAATGAGGATATTCACATGAAATTTTCACAAGACTTTGATATTAACTCAAGAAATCCACACATATAAAGAAGTCCAAACGTTAAAGTCCTTAAATGAAGTTATGTGTAATAAAGAGGAATGACACGGGGAAAAAAGTATTGAACACACTAACTGAAATGTATTTAATACTTTAGTGGAGAAGCCTTTGTTTGTAATGACGCTTCAAGACTCTTCCTGTATGAAGAAATTAATGGGCCAAACTATTCAGGTGTGATTTTGGCCCATTTACTAGACATATTGTCTAGAAATTGGATTCGAGTCAGGTAATTGACTGGGACATTGTAACACCTTGATTTATTTTCTCTGAAACCAATTGAGAGTTTCCTTTGCTGTAGGCTTTGGATCGTTGTCCTGCTGGAAGCTCCACCCACCTCTCATCTTCATCATCCTGGTGGATGGCTGCAGAATCAAGAATCTCCTGGTAAAGGGCTCCATTCATTGTGCCTTCTATTATATGAAGTCTGCCAGTACCATGTGATGAAAAACAGCCCCACACCATGATGCTTCCACCTCCTTACTTCACTGTTGGTATAGTGTCTTTAGTGTGATGTGCAGTGACATTTCTTCTCCAAACATGGTGTGTAGCATAACAGCCAAAAAGTTCAGTTTTGCTCTCGTCTGACCAGACTACACTCTCCCAGTATTTCATAGGCTTGTCCAAATTTACTTCAATTACCTTTAATATCACTCCACGAGATGTTCAATGTTCAAAAACTATTTTTTTAAGCTTACCCCGATTATTACCTTTCCAGAACTTTGTCCTGGATGTCTTTTGATAGCTCCTTGATCTTCACAGTGCTGTTTGTTTAGGTATAGAAGAAATTTTAAAGCCTTCCCAGAACGCATCTATTTATTTTGAGATCATGTGACACTTCAGCTCAATTGACTCCATTCAGCTAATTTTGTGACTTTTGATGGGAGCTGACTGCACCAGAATTAATTTCGGGTGCGAGTACTTTTACCCAATCACAACTTTTATGTTTTTTTTTTTTTTTTTTTTGCAAACTATATTAATTTCCACATGTTAATTTTATGAGCTATTTTGTGTAGATTCACGATACAGTATATAATCCCAATCAAGTCCATTTCAGTTCCAGGTTTTCCACTACACTACAAAATGTTGAAAGGTTGTCATATTGAGTTAGGAAAAACATTTTTTCACACCATTTACTTTCCTTAGGTACCCAGTCTCAGTTATTTAGTCAGACGATTTCCTTTCCCGTCTCAGCAGAAGTTGTTCCACCTTTTGAATCTGACAGAGAGTTGGCTGTATGATGAAGGAGCAGACCAAGATAGCAAACTGCCAGAGCTCAGTGTGAGTCATAAGTCTCTGTTTATCACCACAAACACGTCTGTTTATTCCTCATTTAGTATTTGCCGTGTCACTCTTAAAACATGCACAGTTCATTTGTCTCTTAGACTTTCATAGACTAATTTGTTTTGGTCCCTCAGAGCAAAATGGGCTGTGATGGTCTCTTAAAGGTAAAGTCTTAATGTCCTATTAGCTTAAAGTGTGGGCACAGTGCAGTGTGTTAAGTGACTACTGAGCGAGGTTTTGAAAGCATGCTGCATTTGACACTTTGTACTCTTGGAGGTTGAAAGGCTAGAGGAATTTGCACTGAATGCTAATTAGTTGCTGTGTAGTACAAACTCAACTCAGGTTTATCATGTCCCCAAAAGCACTGAAGCATAATTCCACATTGTATTCTGCTCGCTTGAAGCTGGGCATGCCTGTAAAAGATAGATAGCAGAAGACTATGAAGAGACAGCAACTCTCAGGCAAAATACAGAAATACAGGGCAGGAATGGAGGAGTATATCCTGGGGGCCATCTTTCATTTACAGTGCTGGTTCATTTACTGTGCACGCTTAAGCAATGCTATCTCTGAGATATTGCAACTTGAGAAACTTGTGAAAAACCTGAAGCAAAAATTAAAATGCATACTCGATAATCTTTTAATCCAATTTTTTCTTTCTATCTCCATTACTATTGCTGCAGTTATCCCAGCACTTAGATTTCTATTATTATTATTATTAATATTATTATTATTATTGTTGTTGTTGTTTTTAAGCCCCTCTAACATCCAAAACAGTATCATACTGTATATTTTATATATATAACAAAACATCACCAGATTTTCACACAAGTCCTAAACGTAGATAAGGAGAACCCAATTAAACAAATTAGATAAAAATATTATACTTGGTCATTTATTTGTTAGGAAAATGATCCAATATTACATATCTGTGAGTGGAAAAAGTATGTGAACGTTTGCTTTCAGTATCTGGTGTGACCCCCTTGTGCAGCAAATGATTCAGCAAGTGTTGATCAGTCCTGCACATCGGCTTGGAGGAATTTTAGCCCGTTCCTCAGTACAGAACAGCTTCGACTCTGGGATGTTGATGGACTTTATCAATGAAGTGCTTGCTTCAGGTTCTTCCACAACATTTCTATTGGATTACGGTCAGGACTTTGACTTGGCCATTCCAAAACATTAAATGTGTCATTCTTTAATCATTCTTTGATAGAACAACTTAGTGTGCTTAGGGTCGTTGTTCTTGCTGCATGACCCACTTTCTCTTGAGTTTCAGATCATGGAGAGATGTCCTGACATTTTCCTTTAGAATTCGCTGGTATACTTCAGAACTCATTGTATCGTCAATGATGGCAAGCCGTCCTGGTCCAGATGCAGCAACACAGGCCCAAACCATGACACTACCACCACCATGTTTCACAGATGGGATAAGGTGCTTATCCTGGAATGCAGTGTTCTCTTTTCGACTTCACATTGAAACCAAAAATTCTATCTGTCCACAAAACATTTTTCCAACAGCCTTCTGGCTTGTCGACATGATCTTTAGCAAACTGCAGAAGGGCAGCAATGTTCTTTTTGGAGAGCAGTGTCTTTCTCCTTGCAACCCTGCCATGTACACCACTGTTGACAGTGTTCTCCTGATGGTGGAGTCATGAACATTAACATTAGCCAATGTGAGAGAGGCCTTTAGTTGCTTAGAAGTAACCCTGCCACCTTTGTGACCTTGTGGACTACCTGTCTTGCTCTTGGAGTGATCTTTGTTGATTGATCACTCCAGGGGAGGGTAATGGTCTTGAATTTCTTCCATTTCTACACAATCTGTCTGACTGTGGATTGGTGGTGTCTAAACTCTTTAGTGATGGTTTTATAAGCTTTTCCAGCCTGATTCTTTTTCTGAGGTCCTCAGAAAACTCCTTTGTTCATGCCATGATACAGCTCGATAAACATGTGTCGTGAAGATCAGACTTTGATACGTCCATGTTCTTTAAATAAAACAGGGCTCTCACTCACACCTGATTGTCATCCCACTGATTGAAATAACCTGACTCTAATTTCACCTTCAAATTAAACTTCTAATCCTAGAGGTTCACGTACGTACTTTTTCCATTCACAGATATTTCCCTTAATAAATAAATGACCAAGTATAATATTTTTGTCTCATTTGTTTTAATTGGGATCTCTTTATTATCTTTTAGGACTCGTGTGAAAATCTAATGATGTTTTAGATCATATTTATGTGGAAATCTAGAAAATTCTAAAGGGTTCACAAACTTTCAAGCACCACTGTGAAATGTGAAAGTTCCACTTTTTAAATAATAATAATAAAAAAGAACTTTTCCACGATATAATTTTTTTTTTTTTAGATGCACCTGTGTACATACAGCTGCAATTAAAATTATTCAACCCCCACTGTAAATCAGGTTTACTGTCGAATCAAACGCAAGTGAAATAGTTCAACACAAGTGGTTTCCCAAAATTCAACTTATAATGACTTCTCCAATTTCAAAATTAATTCACAAATTATTTTTTAAAGTGACTTATAAGTGACTTATTGTATGGTTAGATCAGAAAATGCTGATTATTTTAGTCTCTAATTAAGAACCATTGTAAAGCTTTGGTGTAACTGTATAGCTTTGTTCAAATTATAGCTTAGCTCAAACCATGACATTTAAATGATAGCTCTGCCCTAAAAAGAGATTAAAGGAATTAGTCCTGACAATCTTGGTAGATGGAGAACCGTGACAGTAATGTAGACAAGCCTTAGAATCTAAATTGTACCTGTTTGTAATGTCTGATTTGTGTTCTTATTTTTCAGACTAACCCAAGCCTAAAGTGGACACTCTGACTGAGGACAGCAAATAAAGAGTCCACAAGATGTCCCCATGGAGTGTACCAAAATTCTCCAGATAAACAAACTAATTATTATTATTATTATTATTATTATTATTATTATTATTATTATTATTAATAATAATAATAATAATAATAATGAAGGAAAAGCAGTAATGATGGAGAAACAGGGAGAAATATTTTTAAAAATTATGCTTCTATGCCTGTGTAGTATGTTAAGAGTAGTGCTCATTATTTATATTTACGCCATTTCTTTCTCATTTTTATGGTATAAAATGAAGTACATACTTATATGTCTGTTTCTTTTTTATGTTTATTGCATTTTGTTTTCATAAATCTTCTTTAATACATGCTTTATGCGAAGAAAACCACTACAAACAAGACAAAAATAAATAACTCAGAAATAAAATAGCAATTCTTGCATTTTTGCGACATGTTGTATCAAAACTGAGGGTGTGTGTACTTTTTAAAGTAGCTTTAAAAACATCATTCATTTGGGATTAGCATTGCGCCTCACAGCTCCAGCGTTCTGCTTAGTTCCTGAGCTCAGGTTATAAGTAGTGTCTATGTGGAGTTTTCCATGTTCTCATGTGTCCTTTAGAATAATTCATGTTGTAATCTCATTGTTTCACGAGCTGTCTTGAATCTCCTGCGGTCTTCTCATCCACTGAGCTGCTTCTGAAGGGGTCGATCCCTGCGAGTGAGAGGTCTGGCTTCTCACATGTAGTGGGGACATTAACAACCTCGAAATACCTCAGATTGTGGTAGGCCTTAAGGCCCCCGTGGTTCAAGGGCTTGTTAGAGTGCTTGAATATTTCATGTCGCAGTCTGCAAAGCCAGAGGGGAAAAACAGTTCACAGAACATTGGGTCATGTTTCACCATAGTGGAATGGTAACGTGCATTTTAAAGACTAAGAAACAAGCTCACCGCTTCCCACATTCAGGATAAAAGGAGATGTTAATCGCTTCCCTGATGTCTTGGTCACTGGAGCTTGGCAATGGGGATTTGATTTTGGTGGGAGAATCCAACTGCAGAGATACCAAAACTTCAGTAAAGATATACACAGAATCATGAAACACACCATACCATATCACTGAGAGCATGTAATGGGATAATAAAATACATCTAAACTCACATACATTTATATTTAGTCATATAGCATCCTATATTATTAGTATTGTAGGTACCTCACTGCTTGTTTCCTCAGATTTTGCAGAGCTGAGATTATCTAATGGAGTCGTCTTGCTATTGAGCATGGTGTGTGCAGGCATGCTCAGCGGATCTACAAGAACCTCATAGGGAACAGCAGGGTGCTGCCATGATGATGTAGTATGGAGGCTCCATTGCTCAGGCTGCCCAAAGGTTCCTGTTGAGTTTAGATATAGTATATGCCAAATACATATGTATGTGACATACATTACAATATTACCCATATAAGCAACATTTCCAAAACTTCATATTATTCATTTTAGTCCAGTATAAATATGCAAATCCTACACAGTGCTGAGAAACTAGTTCATGCCTCCTTATAGGCTAGTTTGGATGTTTTGCTGGCTGCCTTCCCTGCTGAGTAAATTTCCTCTCAGCATTGAATGCAACACTGAAAAAATAAATTATGAATTACATAGCCATACGTTCCATATGTACACTTCTGATGTCAGTGTTGAGTGTTTTTCACACATCCAGTTTGCATTTTCCATCTAACTTAATGTATGTTCAGATTTGGCATGCAACCTCGCCAGTTTGTAGCTGAATTATGTTAAATATCTTGTGTCAGTCCTGCCCTCTGATCCATAAATGTAATATCAAAATTTGTAAATATGCGTGAGTCATAATCATAGCATGATAATTACAAAGACATGAATTAGGATTTGTTTGTTTACACTATAAACACTGTGCTCACAAAACCTAGAGTGTAATTGCAGTTGAATATTTATGAATTTCTTTAGATTTGTGAGCCACAAAATATGACCTCATTGTTGAATTTACATAAACTGCGTTTACAAGGAAATACACGATATGGCCAAAAATTTGTGAACAAATGACCATCAAACCCATATATGTCTGTTGAACATCCCATTCCAGATTTAGTCCCCTCTTTGCTGTTATAATAACCTCCACTCTTCTGGGAAGGCTTTTCACGACTTTTTGAGATGTGGCTGTGGGGATTTGACCATTTAGCTACAAGAGCATTAGTGAGGTCAGGCAGTGATATCAAGTGAGGAGGCCTGGAGTGTGGATCGCGTTCATGTTCATCCCAAAGGTGTTCAGTGCGGTTGAGGCCAGGGCTCTATGCAGGCCACTCGATTTCTTACCCTCCAGTGTTGGCAATGTCTTCATGGAGCTCGCTTTGCACACAGGGGAATTATCATGCGAGAACAAGTTTAGGCCCCTTAGTTCCAGTGAAGGGAAATTGTAATTCTACAGCATACTACGACATCCTGTACAATTGTATGCTTCAAAATTGTGTGGCAACAGTTTGGGGAAGAAACACATAGATGATGATCAGGTTTCCAAAATGTTTTGGCCATGTACTGTAGATCTATACCTATGGCTTTACCCTGAAGTGTCAGGAGATACTACCCCAGTCTTGTTTAATCATACTGGCTACTAATTTTGTATTGTTTTGATTCCAATGTCCTGCTTATTGTTTTTAAAGCCCTGGCATAACTTGTTGATCTTCTGATGCAGTACAGCCCCTCTCTGGTTTCTTCACTTTAGGTTGACAGAATGTTTCTGTTCTGTCAAATGAGTAATCAGTCACAGTTCAGCCTGGTGAAGATGTTCCCCCCCCTATATTGTCCATACATTCTGGAATATTCATAATAGTGGTCCAATTGAAAGGTTTTAAACCGTGACTGGACAGAAAACAGTCAATCCAATCTGGCAACCCTGATTTCTACACACCCACATCCTTTGCAGGTGTGTGTATGCTTTACACCATTCCTCACTTTGCTGGTTTTTCATGACAGAATCCCAAGTCATCAATGGCAGACTGATATATTAAAATATCAATAATAGTGATGTTGAATAACAACAGTGATCCAGAGATAAGTGAGGATGAGCAAGGCAGTTTCACAAGTTGGGTTATGTTTATTAGATATTAAATATACCTATAAACTCCCCATGGATGCTCCATAAGCGCACAGTGCAGTCCAGAGAGGAAGTGAGCAGAACTTGGTCATTCTCGATGATGTGCAAGCTTGAATAGAAACATAAATCAGTACAGCGGTAACTTTTGAAAATACGTGGTCAATGAGAATTGAATACAATGTCCAGCTTCCTACCCTGTGATGCTGCTAATGTGTGCGCGCCAAAAGTTCATGGCTGGAACGAAAGTGGAGTTATTAAATCAAATCTTTAAAGTCACATCATGATTCAATATAGCAGAATTTCTGAGCAAGAAGAAAAGAGCATTACTTTTTGGAGGCTTTTGTTCGTGGGTGATGGCACACTCCTTAATCTCGTAAACACAGACATAGCCGACATGATCAGCAGCGAAGAGGAGATGGTCATCCTGTGTGACAACCAATTTTGTGACCTGCTTCTGGTGTCTAGACTGAAAAATAAACAAATCTGTTGACAATTATTTTTCTCACTGGCTTATTAGAACATTTAAGGTGAATAAATATGATGACACATACCGCCTTAAAAGATGTAAAAAATTTCCCCCCATTCAACACGTTCCAGAAATGAACAAAACCTATAGAACATGAAATATGCTTCAAAATACTGATGCAATCTACATACCAGTATTATAGTCTAGTACAACACTTTATATTTAGAAAAGTTGCCTGTTCATCGAATAAATTATGAGCTAAATGTGTCTTTTATGTGAAATCTTACAGCAGCCATTGCACATTCTATATTTCACACAGTGGAAATAAAATTACTAAAATTATGCATGCAAAAAGTACATTTATAACATGCAGAAGCATCAAATCTACAGGCAGGTGACAAATTAAAGGAAAACCCAAAGAGGGGATTTTGCTGGGACGTTTTTAGAATCAATACCAAGGAGCACGGAACCTATTCTGCTGGCTTGTGATGGTCCAACACCTTACCAACACACTTTATGTTGTTTTTTTTGTTTGTTTGTTTTTGCTTTAATGTATCACCTTTGCATATGTGTGATCATTAAAGAAAAATCTATCTTTTGGAACTCTTGACTGTTATTAATGCCTAGTTATAGCCCCAATGCTTTGATGTGCATTGTATAGCATGCGACGCTATATGGCTAAATGTTTTTGGATACCTGAACGTCACGCCCATATGTAGGTCTTCCCTAAACTGTTGACACAAAGTTGGAAGCACACAATTGTACAGAATGTTTTTGTATGTTTTTGTAGCGTTACAATTTGCCTTCACTGGAACTAAGAGGCCTAAACTTGTTCCAGCATGACAATGCCCCTGTTCACAAAGCGAGCGCCCTGAAGACATGGTTTGCCAGGTTGGACAGGAAGAACTCTAATGGTCTACACAGAGCCCTGATCTCAATCCCACTGAACACCTTTGGGACGAACTGGAATTCCAACTTCACTCCAGGCCTCCTCACCTGACATCAGTGCCAACATCACTAATGCGCATGTGACCGAATGGAAAAAAAATCCCTATATTTTCAACAAGCATATATGAGTGTTATGGCCAGGGGTCCACAAACTTTTGTCTATATAGTGTACATATATAGGGTATCCAAAATGATATGTAATACTTTGAGTGTCTTTTCTTGAAGAAAATACCAATCCAATACATAATATTAGAGTGACAAAGCACTAATTGTCCTTTACATTTTTTTTTTTTACAGAATTTCATGCAATTTCATGCTATGTTTTACAGGAGGACTGGTGGTTTGCCTCGGCTTTTGTGAAAATATGAACTCAGAGACGTTGCTGGTCTTCATCAGTAAGCAACTGTAACTCCAATGAAATTCACCTTCAGCCCCAGAGGACACAAGAGATGCAGCTGAACTGAAGTCAGCATCTAATGCCCGGGTCTTTAAGAAGACGAGACTCAGCACACTTCTGTTCACAACTGCACATAAAAAAAAACAAAAAAAAAAAACAAGATATGAATAGTACAACTTTTCAGTACTGACAGTTCTTAGTATGTTAATTTAAAGGAAAATAACACCTCCTAAAAATAGAAGTTTAGCTCTGATTATAGAAATTAATGTATAGAGTGCATGCAACAATACGATGCTAAAAGATATGTTTGTTTTTTTTTCTGATATTGTTTGTGCTTTACAGCTCCACTGTAATGAAAATATGCTTCTATATTTTCCGGTTGAGTGCTCCTCCCATCATTCCTGATACACACAATTTTGTATGAAACAACAGGGTATAAACAGGGTCTATGTGAATATTGAGCCCTAGCTTCAACTTCACAAAATGGCATTAAAGTGTATTCATTAATTTCAGCCCCTGTGGAGGAGAGTTCTCACTGTGAAGGACTGAGGCATGGGAGGAAGCAAAGTACAGCCTTGATCACTTCAAAATAGACCACACAAAAGTATTCACTGAAAACAGCTCTGTGTGAGAAGGAGCCGGTCTGGAGAGCAGAGACTGAGAGACAAAGCTAAAGAACTTCAAGCGACCCATTATATATGTACTTTCTGTTTACATAATGTTTCGTCCCTGTGTGTGACTCTCTGCTTGATTCTTCGTCAAACTCACACAGCTTGTTCCCTTGCCCCTGTAATCATATCCTGTGTCTAAATAAGATTTCAGTCTCACGCTGGATAAAAAAAAAAAGAAACAAAAAGAAAAGAAGATATCTTAGTGAGTGCAAAGGTCTTAAATATTGGTAAACATATCTAAAATTTCTTGAGAGTATTATAAATTAAATAGATTATTCAGCCTGTTTCGATGCCTTTATACATTTAAACTTAATTTTCTAATTCTATTAGCAGATCATTTTGCTTCTTTCTACAACTAAATGCTTAAACATAGAACTATTTCAAGCTTTAAATTAGTAAAAAAAAAAAAAAAAATAGATGTACTAATCATATAATCATATTTATTTTACTATAATCTTACTATTGGAAATACTAGGTACGTTTCAAGATGTTTTCACTTGCTAAGATGCGATTTTTGTGGTGCACCTGTGTTATATAACAATAAAACATTGAAATATAGTATGTTCTCAAAATATGCTAAAGTTAAAAACAAAATATATTGTCATTTTTATGTATAAATAGTATATAGTATATTTTATATATATATTGTTGTTTTTTATGTATATGTTGGAACCGTGGAAATAGTCAAAAATGAAGAAAAATCAGGTGTTGACCAAAATAGAGTTATTCTGCCACTAATATACTTCAACATATCCACTTAAAGAAAACATAAATATATTTTGCTTTCTAATCTTAAGAGCATGTCAAGTAGAGCGACACTTTAACAAATGCAGCATTAAATGCAGTCAACTGCTTCTAAAACCTCGCTAGTCAAGTGTGCTTTTCTTACGAGTTGTCGGATACCCGTCACATCATCATCAAAACAGAGGAGAGCACTTACACACTCTGTACAGATGAAATGTAGTCAGTAGAATTGAATTAATTACTCTTAAACAACGATCGGCCGAGTGAATTTGACTTCAGACAGAAACTGATGAGGATGATGTGGATAATCAACTCATTTCCCATTGTAAACAAAGAATTCTTTAACATTTTGTAATAATGTTGTTGTTGTTTTTTTTTTTCTCTCTCCATAAGTAGAGTAGGTTATACAGTAAATGTAATGGTAGTCTGTTGGGATTAACCAGATTTCAATATTTTCTAATTTACTATACATGCAAAAGTGAAACCCTTTCAGTTCAGGAAAGCCTGTAGTTTTCATAAATATCGTCAAAAATGTCAACTTTAGACCGTGTGAAGGGTTTCCTGAGACCATCCACACATATTACACATTACAGGAGATTTTTAAATAAAAAAAGACAAAAATACCTTGAGCGTGGTCTGTGTGTGGAGGCAGAGGTGTAAGAAAGCGGCACAGGATGTGTCCAGACACCACATTCCACACAATGATTTCTCCGTCATAGCTGCCAGTAGCAATCAGAGAGGGAGAACACTGGGCTATACACAAAATGTCCTCTTTGTGTCCCTTTTTCTATTGAAAAAGTTACATTTGAATCAAACATTTGAGAGAGATTATAAATCAAACAAGTCAATACACATCATATTTCTTAATCAATGACATTTTAAGACAGTGGAATAGTGATTTTTGATGTGTGTGTGTGTGTGTGTGTGTGTGTGTGTGTGTGTTCACATTACCAGATCTTCATGCCATGAGGGTTGTGGCCTATGAACATGATGCGTGTCATCCAGTATGTCCTAAAAACCACAACTGGTTATACATTTTGAGGGGAAGAAATCTTCATTGAAACCTGAATTTATGTCATTATAACCGGGTTGAGAATCTTTTCTAGCATACTTGACACTGTCATTGACAGTGTACTGCAGGACTGACTACCCTACAGTTTCAAATGTAGAGAGTTAACAGATCATCAAGAAGCGATGAAAAGAAAATTAGATTCTTGTTTACCGGGAAAACGTTTAAAACGTTTAAAAAATACATTTAAAATCCACTTCTGGACAACTCTGATGCAGATATTCTTCAATATTATCACCCTCACACACTCTATGCGGAGTTTATCTGTCTAATTTGTGGAGTATGCTCTGAATAATGCATTATCATACACACGAAAATGAAGAGAGAGCGCGGAGTGAAGGCGCGAGAGATTCGGAAAATGAAAAATGGAAATGCGCTGCATAGTGATAAACAGGAGAGTGGTGAAGGGAAGCAGGTCACAGCAGTCAGTCTTTTATGAGATCCATCTGGAGAATTACGCTGATATGAAATAGGAAGGCTGGTCTGCCATGGGCCTTTATACTCACTAAGTAAACGTCAATCCTTCGACCCCAGCCAACCGACATCACAAATCTGCCAGGATAAATGTGAATCATGATTCAGCTAAAAATGTGCAAAACAAATAAGAGGGAGAAAAAAAGAAATATGGGCTGTGCTGAAGTGTAGGCTCACGTGTTCCTGTGCATTTGCAGATAGGAACAGTCGCAGATCTCAGTGCTTTCATCCTCTGCAGAAAAACACAAAACCTTCTCTTTAATTTACATTCAACAAGTTATAGGAAGCTGGTGTGCTGATCGAGGTGGTCTACCTAGATAGCTATCCAGCTACCTCTACCCTTACAGTAACCGTTCCCCGGCTGATTATAAATGATTGTAATGTTATGCCCTGGAATTGTACGTGTGAATGCAAATAAACTCATGAAACAGCTTGTGAATAAATTAACATGTGAAAAATGATAAAACATGCCCAACATGAAAAATTAACATATTAATATACATTTGGTGTCCACCTGTACACCTGCACCATCATGCAGTTATCCAATAAGCCAATCACGTAGCAGCAGTGCAATGCATAAAATAATCCAGAAATATATATATATATAAAGAACGTCAAATATCAGAATATGGGAAAAATGTAATCTCAGTGACATTGACTATGGCATAATTGTTGGTGCCAGATGGGCTGGTTTGAGTATTTCAGAAATCCTGGGATTTTCACATACACCAGTTTCTAGCACAGAGTAGAGCAGAAAGCAAACAACATCCAGTGAGCAGCAGCTCTGTCAGCAAAAATGCCTTGTTCATGAGAGAGGCCAGAGGAGAATGGCCAAATAGGTTCAAACTGACACAAAGTGGTAATTCACACACCCGCTCTTCACAAGTGTGGTGAGCAGAAAAGCATCTCAGAACTCGAAACACCTCAGACTTTGAGGTAGATGGGCTACGACAGCTGAAGACTGCATCAGATTCCAAGCCTGTCAGTCAAGAACAGGAATCTACATCTACAGTGAGCACAGGTTCACCAAAACTGGGCAGTTGAAGATTGGAAAACAGTGCCTGGCATGAATGTGCAGGGATACAGGTGTTCCTAACAATGTGGACAGTATGAGATCTAGTAATTCAGTGTTTAGCCATTTTTCTGAAGACATACATTCCTTTAGAATTTAGTTTATCAGCTAATTCAGCTAATTAAACACATTTGCTTCAGATAATCAGCTCTATTGGATTAGGGGCTGAATTAGGATGCAATTAATAACATTACTCAAACACACAGCTTGTCTTGGTTTTAAAGGCATGTTCCAGAATGAAGAATTAAGAATAAGAGTGAGATTATAAATGGTATTTGTTCCTGCACTCATACTGCACTACAGACCTACAAATGGTTTAGCCTACCGCACCTCGTCTCAATATCTTCAGGCAGTGGCCATTGTGGAAGTTCCAGATTTTAAGACAGCCATCTCTGCCACCTGTTACAAGTCTTTAAAATAAAAGGAGTATTAAAGAAAGTGGAAAGAATCGAAGAAAAAAAAGGAAAATGTGATTTCGTGTACATGCAATGCTGCATGGAAAAACAAAACAAATAGACCTTCTTCCTTTTGGATCAAACGCCATGCAGGTTATGGCAGAGACTCCATGAGCGCCTCCAAACTCAAAGAGCTGACTTCCTGTGTCCACATCCCAGACTTTAATGATCTAAAATAGAGCAAATCATGTTTGATAGCCCTACTCAAAAAGCACTGCGTCAACCAAAAAAAGCTAAATTGAGCTTCTATGCTAATATCAAACTCGTACTGTAACTAGTAAGGATTTTTGTTGTTTTCAAAATAATGTAGTTTTTCTTTTCAATAGCTAGGCATTTTTTTTCAACAAGTTGTAATATAGCATTTTAGCTTTTTCCCTTTTCACCTAACTATTATTAATCAAACAAGTAACAATGTTCAAACTGTTGTATGATCAGGAACCATCAAGAACCAAGCCAAAAATGAAAATACTGTCAACATCCAAGACATTAAACACCAATTTATGGATACACATGAAGGTGGGGAGCTTGTTATGAGACGGGTTTACAAATGGAAAAACAAAGGCATTTTAAAAGTATTTTAACACAGCTTGTTGGAGAGTCCATTCCAAGAGTGTCTCTCTGACAGTCCTAGGATTTGAAATTACAACCATCTGGTCATTGGCTCTAGCAGTGAACTAGCCCTAGCCAGTACAATTTAAATTCAAGGCAGATTTTCACTATAACGCTATACACTACATGACTTTGTAGTGGTTCTCAAAGTGGTGTCCAGGGATCCCCAGGGATATAATGAGTCTTTATTGGTCACATATACATTACAGCACAGTGAAATTCTTTTCTTCGCATACCCCAGCATGTTAGGAAGTTGGGGTCAGAGCACAGGGTCAGCCATGATACAGCGCCCCCTGGAGCAGAGAGGGTTAAGGGCTTTGCTCAAGTGCCCAACAGTGGTAGCTTGGCAGTGCTGGGGCTTGAACCCCCGCCCTTCCTGTCAGTAACCCAGAGCCTTAACCGCTAAGCCACAACTGCCCCAATAGTCATGGAATTATATTCATGGAAAATATAAACTAATATTATTTATTATTAAGTTCTTATAGTTATTAGGTAATGGGTTTAATCCCAGTTTCAAAAACTCAAAAACAAGTATACCTATAAATAATGTCAACTTATACCTAATGTGTTCTGTCAGTGAAACGTTCACGAATAAAAAACTATGACTAAAAGATCAGGAGTAAAAAACTGTTATTATTGCACACATTTAAATACTGAGTGTAGTATTTGTATATTTGGATTATTCTCAGACATCTGCACCGAGGGTCTCAACGTCTGTGGAATTTATTTTACGGTTAAAGGTGCAAAAAGTACTGCCTTATTGGTATGTGTGCTCAAACTGTTTAAAGTTTCAGAATAAACAGCCTTGTTCACACAGAGCACATCATCAAACACGCAGCACATCATCAAACAAACCGCTGCTCAAACACAGCGCGTCATCAAACACGCTGCTGTTCGCATACAGCGCGTCATCAAACACACTGCTGTTCACACACAGCGTATCAAACATACTGCTGTTCACACACAGTGCATGGCAACACCTCATCACATCAGCGCAGGAATGTGTGCTTTGTACAGGTGTTTCTGAAAATTCATTTGTACTCACTGATGCTTCAGTGCAGCTCACCACCTGCCGAAACTCCTGACTGTATCCGCAGCAGAGTACTGCCTCCTTATGGGAAATGATACGGCTGCCTTCAGGCTGTGATCTGATATGCACAAAGGAAAATGGAAGCAGACTGAAGAATAGTCCATTTTATTTAACTCCATATGTATTAACAAGTCAGGTTCTACTCTCACAAACTTGCTATTCTCACACACTAGCTGTTTCTTTCCCATCATACGAATGCTACCAATCGGCAACTTCTGAAGTCAGATATCACGTCTTCTCATATGCTGCTCATCATAGGGCAGTTGAATGTGCTTTGCAGGTGAGTACAAACGTCTTTCCTCTATATACAGGTGCATACATACATCCATCCGTAATTGGATACCATTATTTTACTCGTACTTATATCAATTTTGATCTATTTATAGCTCTATAAACATTGTTGAAAGTGCACAAAGGAAGTTAATTCCTGTTATCTCTCATGTGCTGGCAGCTATAAACAGTTGATCCTTCACTTTATCCTTTCCAGTGGCAGAAAAACGACAGGAGCAGCGTACTGTTACGAAGAGCTCACATTGAAGACTCCTTCCAAAACGTTTACAAATCTGTTTAATATTAGCCTGTAATTAAATTAATGAACTGGTATAAACTGATATAATTGTGGTATGAACTGATGTTTACTGTAAGCAAATGGCTTACAGGATATCTGATGAATAAGATAAGAATTCATTGAACTGGTTTTGAGGGGGGAGAAGTCATTTAGGGGTTGAAATAATCTTCTCTTATCAATTGATTTCTCCTCACTGTAAAGAGCCAGAATTCCCATGGCTACTGTTTAAATGAGCTAATAGATGTCCACGATTGGCTAGCAGTGCTCAGATCCACAAAGGAGAAAGATATTCTTTCCACCAAGAGCCAATTAGGCTCTCTTGGGTTCCTGGCCACATATGGCAATGGCATCGTCTGGAAAAGTGGATGATTGTTATTGTTATTAAATAAATAAATGACTTGTTTTAATTTATGGAACTTACCAAAATATTTCGGCATATTACAGGCAAATAGTTAATAAAAAGCACATTAGAAACGATAAAAAAATGAATGATAACCTGTTCAACAATATTGTGTAGACAGTGCAGCGGTGTATGTGTGGTGGACTGGGAAAAGCCTTCACATGGTCAAATTTGGACATTTTCTGCTGTATAGAGGTTTCAGGTTTCCTGAACAGAAATATGTTTATCTTTTGCATTTATCTCAACCACGAGTAATCTTCTAGCAAGTCTGATTACTTCCAAAAGTGAAGAGACAAAACTGCATTTAAACGTCTCATTCCAAGTCCACATCAGCACACTGACTGTCTAAAATCAAAAGCTTTTTTTTTTTTTTTTTTTTTTTTTTTTTTACTGATTTGAATTTAATTCATCATGAAATAAATACAACATAAAAATCATAAATATGACTATGGACACAATGGTTTTGTTTGTTTTTATATCCACCTCTATTCACAGCCTACAGCTGTTTTGATAAACCAAAACATTAACTCTTCAGAACGCCTACGCCGTTTTAAAAATGTAATAAGAACATTTATGTCACTTTTTTTTTTTTGGGGGGGGGGGGGGGGGATATACAATAGTTATGTTTTCTTAAAGCAGACATGTCAAAGCATGTCATAGACACTTTTTCATAGACATAAACCTACAGAGTTTTCCTCATTATGGGCTGTTTCTCTCAATAAATGTATTTTGTATTAGGTAACTGAAAGGATATTGTACACCAGAACCTACTTGGTTTTGAGGGAGAGGAAGGAGAGTGAATCAGTGGCTAGATAAAGGCTCTTCACTGCAGAGGAGTACAGGCAGGCCGACAGCTCTCCATGCAGACAGCTCGCTTTTGGGTGGGCATCAAACAGACAGCACTGATCTTGGATGTCCCATATCTAAAAACAAACAAACAACAACAACAACAACAACAAAATTTTTTTAAAAAAACTTGCACTTCCATCTTCTACATGTCCAAATCCAGTGTAGATCAATATGTTTTTCTATTTTTCTAAATGCCAATACACACTGGGTACACGTGTATCTGTCCACACGTTACATCCATGTAAAACTCGAGTTTACACTATTTCTGCGTTAGCGTGTGTGATTACGTACATTTCACACGTTATCATACAGTATGTTTTTCACGTGTGATCTTGTGGAAAATGTCAAGTTGCATTTCACCAGGCTATCTTCAGAAATTGTACACTGAATTGAAGCAAACATGTGGAAAACTAAAAACACATGCGAAAAAGCCCATACGTGAAAATGTGTGAATTGTCTAAAAAACAAACAAACAAACAAAAAAAACATAGTATGTAAAACTCATATGTAAGTCATTTTGTTCATGTGACTTTTCTGTAAAGGGAAACTCCATATACATCCATTACAATAACAACAATTGTACAGTATATATTCTATGTATATGTCATTTTTGTATGTATTTACCTTATGAACGGACTCATTAATTTCTAGCTAGGCCTACTCAATGACACACTTGGTCATGCTAAAGCCCAGGTTTTTGCTGCATTTTTGAGCCATTTACTGTATATTCTTTTCCTATTATCTTATTATAAGATATTATTATTATTAGATATTGACTCAAATCTCAAATTTCTGCCAATTTTTTAATGTCAGTTCTGTCACCATAGGAGTAAACATCTGCACCTCCAATTGTGCCTTGTACTTTATGTCAAAACAGAATTTCCCATTTATCACTCACCTTGGCAGTGCTGTCTGTGGAGACGGAGAAAATGCGGCTGTCCTCTGAGGAGATACAGAGATAGAAGATGGGAGCAGTATGACCTTTCAGATTGCCTGTGGGCCTCCTATCATTGGCAGAGCATTAAACATAGATGTGCAACCACTATTCAGAATAGAGAAAGATCAAACACATTGCTGCTACGCCTGAGAACAGGGAGGTCGTTCAAACCCATTTAAAATTAAAAACATCAGTAGAAAGCCCTCTTGTGCTTTGGGATGCAAATGAGCGGTGCACTCCAACTGGGAACTCATATTCTGACACTATATGGATAGTTGGAGCATTAAGAGATACGTATACAGATATCGGCATTGTGTTACACCCCAGCTATGTGTTTGTGTTTGTCCAATATGGAAGCGCTTACTCTCAATTCTTTTACCTTGCCATTTAATATCCTAGTTATTTTTTTATTTCAACTCTACTGTGCACCATTCAGTATAACATCGGTCCAGTTACTTGTATAACTTGGGTTATGAGAGCTACATGTTAGTCAAAAGAAGGTGACATTATTATTTATTGAGCTCACCCTGGAAAATGAGGATTCCACATGCGTATTATTCTGTCCATCCCGCCTGTAACCAGGAGATTGTGCCTCTTGCACAGGTCAAAAGTCTTTACTCCTTTATATATGGAAAAGATGGTCTGGTCACAGGGTGCTCTTGATTGAGGGCTGCTGATGCTAAGTGACACTTTTTTGGGTTTACCCTCACACATCTCCTTAATCTCCTTTAACTGCTGTTCAACATTGATGGATGGTCGAATGCAACCTTGGAAGAAAATGAGTAAAATAATTGTATATGTAAAATACCTAAAAGTAATAAAATTAAGCTCTATAAATAGTATTAAACCCTGACACATATACTGGCATGTGCAGAATTCCTCACATGCACAGAGGACCAGGTGACAGGTGACTCATAGTCCCTTTCTGTGTTATGGCATGCTATTCAAATGAGATTAACTGGAATTTACATCAAGGTCCCTGACAGACTCCTCGACTGGCAATAAATAAAACGGATTAATTGCAGAGTAAGTGCAGAGACCTATCCTCTAATGCCAGGCTGAAAAAAAAAAAAACATACTATTTTCAGAATTTAATGAGGATTAAAGGGAGATGATATTCACTCTGTTCCCCCAGGCAGTGTGTTGGAAAGCAATCTTTTGCATATGATAGATTCTGTCTGATCCACTCAAAGTCAAAGCTCATACAAATGATCATTACGGATGAACGAAACTGCACAGAGGTTAATTTTATATCTTACCAATAACGAGAGCGGAGGCTTCATGGTTTGACGTGGATACAATGGCAGGAATGTTTTTTATGTATTTCAGCTGAAATGACAGGTTAAATCTGATATTTTAATAAGTACCATTTTATCATGTAATCGCACTTTCCAATTATTATTATTTTTTTTAAAAATCCACAATGTTTTCACCAAATTAACACTATAAATTACTATTAAGTTGTTGTAATAGGCTTGAATATGATGCTTCATAAAATACTCCAATGAAATTTCTTGATAGTATTATAGAAAAAAATGTCTTACCTCATTTACCCAGTCTTGATGGACTTTCCATCTAATATACGTTACATTTGGAGACTGGGCTGCATAATCAATGCCAATACTGGGCATATTTTCAACCTTCATCAATTTCTTCCACATCCTATAGGGAAATGTATTATAAAGCACTACTTAAAGGGGCAGTTTGTAATTATAGCACCCTCTGCTGCCTGTGAGATGAACTGCAATTACAATTGAAAACACTCTGACAGCATTTCTTTTCTTAATCCTAGCCAATCCCAGCTAATGTTACATAAATACATATGTTGCCTTTTAAAGACAGTGGCGGACCTGAGCTACTCTGTTATAGCTGGGGTGAGGCTTATTCCTGGGCCAGAAAAATATACAAAAACAGAAAACTAAAAAAGGAAAAACAAGTTAAATCTGTAGCATGACCTTACTGTGAATGTCTTTTTCGAAAGTGTGTTTACGTTTATTATAGGTCTAGAAACTCAAACTGCAACCTCTACCTTTCAAGAAAACATGAAAAAAAAAATCATGTTGATTTTTTTCTGATTCATTTTGTTGGTCTTAAATTCAACCTACATATACACTCACCAGCCACTTTAATAGGAACACCTGTACACTTGCTCACCTAACCCTAGCCCCAGGGCGAAACAGCCTAGTTCTCTGAACTCCCTCATCAACAAGGTGTTTCTGCTCACTTGTTTTTCGCACCATTCTGTATAAACTCTAGAGACTGTTGTGTGTGAAAATCCCAGGAGATTAGAAGCCTGCCTGGCACCAGTAACCATGCCATGGTTAAAGTCACTGAGATCACTGCATTTTCCTCCATTCTGATGTTTGATTAGAGCATTAAGTGAAGTTCTTGACCAACATCTGCATAATTTTATGCTTTGTACAGCTGCATGAATGAGCAGGTGTTCCTAATATACAGGCTGGTGAGTGTATATAACCATATTTTATATACATTATTTAAAAAAATATTTATTCATATGGTATGTCTATCTTAAAACACTCATTTCTGATTATGAGACCATGCATGACTTACTTTAGTAAGTCTTTAAAAGCACGAGCCAAATGAGGATAATTAATATGCGTGTTTACCTCAGTGTCTCCCCCACAGATGTCATTAGTATGATATTCACACAGCCCTAGAATGAAAAAGCTACATAATTAATCAAACTAATGCCATGAACTTCACTGCTCATCTGCCTAAATGTGCTTACCTGACTATCCCCGTATATGATAGCACATTCATCAGGGCCAGTATGGCTATAGAGAGACGAGAATAAAGTTACTATTTTCACAGCAAGTGTAAGGTTTTCATTAAAAGAACATTGAGATATTTTAATAACGTTTTAATTTGGGTTCTTGACTCATAATGTATATGCTTCTGAAAGTGCTCTCACCAGTAGTCTAATTTCAGAGGAATGGTTTCCAGGGAGTTTATCTGACAGTAAGGTTCGAGTGAAGAAAGTTCATACAGCTGGATTTCTCTGTCCCTAAGACAAAGAAAATGATATGAACATTTCAAGCACATCAAGACTGTCTCTGAGGTATAAACTGACTTTTCTGGGACATCCTCAAGAAACTAGATAAATGTTAATCAATGCAAAGGGAAATAAGATAGCTTTTGCCATCGACCTAATTTTAACCACACCTGAGGCAGGTAAAGTTCTGATGGAGTTGGACTTCTTTAAAGGAATTAATAAGAAATAAGCATCGCATCGCATTTTACTGTCCACCACACCTGGTAATCATCAGGCCTTAAGATAAGTTTTATACAACAAATAAACATGTAGACAAGGAAATAACTCACCCTGTTGCAATGATCAGCTTGTTGTACTGCGGCATTGTGATAAAATCCGTGGCCCACTTTGGTGTCCGTCCAATGGGACGTTCATACTTGATAAAATAGGAGTAAATAAAATGGCAGAGCACATACAATTTTATTTATTCAATTTATATACTACCTTTCTAACAGCCAATAGCCATGCGATCTCAATAGACAAACATTGGCAGTAGAATGGGTCATAATGAAGAGCTCAGTGACTTTAAACATGGCACTGTAATCTTTGCTACAAGTCAGCTTGTGAAATCTTCTGATCTGCTAGATCTGCCCTGGTCAAATGTTAGTGCAATTATTGGAAATGATGGCATCTAGGAGCAACAACAGCTCAGCCACGAAGCAGTAAATCACACAAAGTGACAACGCTGGAACGGCGAGTGCTAAAGCATGTAGTGCATAACAATCACCTATCCTGTCTTGTGTCACCCATTACAGAGTTCCAGACTGTCTCTGGAAGCAAAATCAGCACAAGAACTGTGCATCGGGAGCTTCATGAAATTGGTTTCAATGGTCAAGCAGCTGCATACAAGCCTAAGATCAGTATGCACAATGCCAACTGTTGGATGGAATGGTGTAAAGCATGCTGCCTCTGGAGCAATGGAAATGTGTTCTCGAGTGATGAATCATGTTTGGTGGAAAAAGAATAGTGGTCTGGTGCTGGTTTTTCAGGGTTTGGGCCAATTAATACTACAGCATACAAATACATTTTGACAACTTTGTGGCAACAGTTTGGGGAAGGCCTTTCCTGTTCCAGTATGATTGTGCCCCTGTGTACAACAAGAGATCCGTAAAGATGAGGGTTGTCGTGTTTGGTGTGAAGGAACTCCAGTGGTCTGCACAGAGCCCAGAGGCCTATTTCACGAAGCGAGTTGACCTAACTCAGAATTGCAGAGTAAGTTTTGAGTTGATAAAACCAAACTAATCCAACCAGGGTTAACAGGTCTCATAAAGCTGGTTATCAACTTTCTCAGTCAACCCAGGTTTTAACCCTGAATCAAGGTTTACTCAGCATGCGTGTGTGTATACAGTACTGTGGAAAAAGTATTTCTTCTGTTTTTGTGTATATCTCACACTAAATTGTTTCAGAAACAAAATCTAAGATAAAACAAAGGCAACCAGAGTAAACACAAAATACAGTATTTTAAATGATAATGCTATTTATTGAAGCAAAAAAAGTTATCCAATCCCAATCAGGCCTGTGTGAAAATGTATTTGCCCCTGTAGTTACTAATTCCCCAAAGCTATGGAACTGCATTCATAATGAGGTTCAGCTGGACTAGACCAGGCCTGTCCTGATTACTGCAAACCCTGTTCAATCACATCAACACTTAAATAGAACTTTTTCAACAACATGTAGTTGGTTAAAAGGTCTTACCCAGTAACACACTATGCCAAAGGTGACAGAAATCCCAGAAATGATAAGAAAGAAGATGATCGAAATACATCAGTCTGGGAAGGGTTATAAAGCTATATCAAAGGCTCTGGGACTCCAAAGAACTATAGCACCTTGTCGAGAGGAAAAACTTTATGAGTTTGCTCAAACTAAATGCAAAATTACCTTTGTAGCCACCAAATCTGGCTTTGCGAAACAGGCCTCTGACCTCAGCCCCATTAACCACCTTTGTTATGAATTGGAATGTTGATTGCAAACAACGCCTTCTTATACAGCATCAGTGCCTGAACTCAGAAATACTCTTTTGACTGACTGGGCACAAATTCCTACAGACATTTTCCAAAATCTTGTAGAACTTATTCAAAGAAAAGCATTGTAAGCAACATAAATTTTTAAGAAAAAGTTTTTAAGGGATAGAAAAGTCATCTTCTCTACCTCTTTCATTCCTACTATTTGATCTAATCATTTATTCATTCATTTTATTTTTTACTTTCCTTAGATATTTCTTTTCTTTTCATGATCAAAACCTTGAAACCAAGGTTATGTATAACTCTGGACTTCTTAATGTAGGACAGGACTGTGCTATGTGATATCTGACAGTACACAATTCTAGGGAAATGGGAAATAGTTATACTGTTACAGTTATAAAACACATGTCCTTTTAAGCCATTAGGATTTGTCAGTCCAGACTCATATTCCTCACTCTTGTAACTACATTCATTTGCTATTAGTTTCACTGTAGAGTTCATTCATCTTCAGTCAGCACTTTATCCTGATCAGGGTCACGGTGAATCTGTAGGAATACTATAGTAATTAAGTACTTAAGTGTGTATACCCTGGATGGTTTCATCTCAAGGCAACATACATCCATGACTAGAGGCAATTAAAATTTTTGGGGAGTTTGCAGAAAATCCAAAGAACCCAGAGGAAACCTATGCAGACTTGAGGAGAACATGTGAAACTCCACACAGATAGTAACCTGAACTTAGGATAGACCCTGAAACTGTGAGGTGTCCACGGGTCCAGTTGCAGAATAACCTGCTTTAATAGGAATAACTGAATAAAAATCTGGAAAATTAAGAGGTTACCTTAATGTACATACCTTATGAGTGATTTCCATAAGTTCATGCAAAAGAAATGGAAAACCTGAGTTCCATGTTTATTGATGTAAATCAATTAAAGTTTCGACTTGTTCACTGATATTTTGATGTACTGAAAACTGTGAGGTCAGGTTGTATGGTTAGCATAAAGCTATGGTTAGCATAAAAGTTCAAACCTCTCATTCATAAGATTCCAGATTCTCAAAAAGAGAGTGTCTTTTAGTTAACTCAGCTGGATGTGTCGTACAAACTTGGACATGTTTTGTCATTCAGCAGTGAGCTTCCTTTATAACATTTAAGGAGGCTCTTGATGAAGTTCTTTAGTGAGTGTCAGAATAGGCTCAAGATTGTCGTTATATCACATTGTTTTATTATTATTAGTCATATAAAATCCCAGCAAAAGTGTTACTCACAAACACACTTTTGTTCTTCCTCAGCTGAAGTTTGGAGCTCCAGTAGTTGACTGTCCCATCTTCTCTCACAGTCACTACGGCTCCATCAGGGGTCGGATGGATCCTCAGAATTGGCTCGCCATGTGTCAGAGGCTTTGTGCTGGCTGGCAGCGTGAAGGCTGCTTGCTTACCTCGGACCACCGACTCCTCTTTTTCTGTGTACTCCAGCTGCATGTACGTGCAGAACTCATCCTACATGCACACAAATTCATTTTTATTAGTATAGCACTTTAACAAGAGGCACTGTTGTAAAGAAATTTTAAACATGAATCCGGATGAAGATTTAGATTCATAATAACAAGGAGAAACTCCCTGAGACAAGAAACCTTGAAAGCAACTAGACTCTAAAAGGAGCCATGAGGTAATGCGGTTATAAAACATTACCGGGATGAGAAATAGTTTCGTAATATTACTTTGTTACTGTGTATAAATACTATTTTGGAAAATTTATACTTTAGCTCAGGTATTATTGAATTTGAATACTTGAAATCTTACTCTTGGAAAAAAAAAAAAAACACATACATTGTTCTTCTTATAGTTTCGTTTTGACCTTTTAAAAGTAATTACTGCAAATTTTAAATGGCATGATATTTTTTCTTTATATATATATATATATATATATATATATATATATATATATATATATATATATATATATATATATATATATTTAAACAGGATAGCTTTTGCTGGAGTTACCAATTTGTTTCAGGATAAGGTGCATCCTTGCATTTAAAAATACTGCCATCAAATCTAAAGAAGTAAATTAGCTAGTAAAGTTTTCTAATTACATTTTGCAATTATTGAGCTAGTTAAATTTTGTAAATTAGCTATTTAAAATAGTTAACTAGTTTTGGTTTTGTTGCATATGTCATAGCATTCATTCCAAAGGGGTTACTAAATATTATCCAACCAGCAATCCAATTTCAAGGTTTGTCTGAGTTAACATATTTCCTTTATGACCGATTGCTTAGCAGAATAGTTAGTCATATAGGGCCAAAGGCAGGGTCAAGATTCAGGCAAGGGTCAGGAGATGAACAAACAATGTGAACTAGGGCAGGCATGAGCAAAATGAAAAAAAAAAAAAAACAGAATCTATATCAAAAGCCAGAAAGACAATCAGTGACTCAAAGGCTTGGTATCAACTGGTGCAAAGGACCCAGGGCATATACTTTGCAGTGAGTGCATAGAGTAAGAGTCCTTTAATACTGTGAGTATACTGTAGCTGCGATGGTAATTGAGAGGATCTGTGGTGACTGGAGTTGTGTCCCAAATGACATATATACTTATACTATGCACTATACATTCTGCCGTCTAGTGTATGAATTTTAGAAGTGTAGTATCGTCTCAAATGCCACACTTTCGGTACTGTATTACCTGGAAGTATATGTTGTTTCCCAGTCAAGGACAAATTGCATCAAACGCACGTAAAGCGATGGTGCATTAGCATTAGCAAAATAACCAAACAGATAACAAAAATGAATTGGTACATTTGACTGTTTATGTTAATGTTTCCTTTTATGCCCAACAAGACCTCAGTCACTATCAGACGGAGGCATAATCGTCTCCGCAGGCAAATTTTGCTTGCACGATTTGAAATCAACAAGTTGTGGTTGTGGCTGTGGCTGCTGGCAATGTAAACATCTTTTTTTTTTTTTTCCGTTCAGCATCTGAGCCTGATAAAGCCTCTCCCCATATGCTACATAAGGAAAACAGCAACTGTTGAGTGCATGAAGTGTCCATCATTCCACACTTTGTTTTTTTGGTCGAATGAGTGCACCATTCCGGAACTTAAAGTGCATTTGAGGGTTTTTCAGTGTGAACACACTAATCACACTATTTATACTACAAAATGGCGTAGAGTGTGCAATTTGGGACGCACTTTGGGTGTTGTAGACCTCGGCGACCATGTTTGTACGCCGTGCTGTATTCCAGGAATTGTAGTTGGACGCCGATTCAGGCATAGACATGACATAAACCTTTTCAAATATTTATTTTTACTCTTGAATACATGTGTATTTATAAGCAATTTTTTAAGTTTCATTCAAGAGGCATTTTTTGCCTCTATTTTTTATTAAGATTTTGACACAGCACTCATAAATCTACTTAAGTACAGTTTCTCTGTACTCTTGCCACCCCTGATCATCACAGTATACGTGTGTAGAAGTACGAAGTTCATTGAAAAAATGTTCCACTTGAGCAGATTGGGAATAAGCCCTGGGATGAGCACAAGACATTATAATTACAGCAGTTACAAATCTACAGTAACTAGGTGAGATGCTCCACTAATGCAAAGGTGAAGCTTGAGCATAAACTGTTTTTTTAGTACAAAATATATGTATACCTGACAGCATTAATTGAAAATCTTTCAGAAATGTGTTTAATTATGTGTGTAAAAACTGCGTGCAGACATAAAAAAACCAGCATGAAGGAGCAGATGGGCCAACAGCTTTATACGCGCATAAAGTGTGAAAAAGGGTTTATTTATTTTTAATTAATTGCTTTTCTTCACAAGAACTCAGCACTTAATGTGTAGATTTCTATAGATTTTGAACACTCAGTAAAACTAATTCCATTACTATTCCTTTTCACTTGTACCAGATGTTTTGCAATGGATGCATTGTTTCATCTGAATTTACTTGCATTGCTTTGATAGATTATTAGTTATTTTGTGTCATTTTCACTCCTTGATATTCCTTCATTATGAGAGTGTGAAGAATATACAATTGTACATTAGGTAAAAATATCCCTTCTTTGACCGTGTCAGCTGGAGTGAATTGCTTGTAATAGCTTTGTATTATTCATACCCATCCAATGCTGCTTCGTCCAGTGTAATCAATCTTCTTGAAGAGCTCATGGATTTGTGCATCATTCTGTGGCATTTGGAAAGAGGTGAGAGCGGAACAGCAAGTGAGAGAGCAGATACAGTGGAAAAGGTTTTGTCATATGGAAAGTGATCGAACTCATATCTGCATACACAAACAAAACACTTTAGGAAAAAATAACTAGATGAGAATGATATCTTTCAGCAGTAATTGCAGTGTGACTTACAATGGCACGCAAACCCAAACACTTCTTAATAACAAGACGAAAGTGCGGGAGATCCAGAAATCTGGTGCCGGCCTTTTCAAACTCCTGCCCAAAGAGATGCCTGGGTCACTTCTATTGCAATGGTAAAATATTACACACAATATGATGATATTTTATCCAGCTTACCTCAAATGCCAATTTCAGCTTGGTGAGACTTTCAAGGGACACCTTCTGCTCGATCTACAATGGAGAGATAAATCTCATATTTTCTCATTGATGATGCAATTTCACTAAACAGCACTGACTGTGACATAAGACTTCGTTCAAAACCGGCATCTTAAGTGTTCATTCATCATTGCAGACTTTCCTGGGTAACCTTTAAAAAACCAGATTTGCGCAGACGCTCACTCAGCATGCGCACACTCATGTCTACGATCTCAGCCAATTATTTTTTTTCCTCTGCCTTAACAAGCTGTATTTTATTTCAAGTTATTTTAAGCCAAAGGTGAGTGGGACCAGAACACTGCAGAGAAATACAGACACTTCAAATTGGCACAGAGAGCAAAAAATCTGTGCTTAACAGCCAATTAATGAATTCTGAGCACTATTTAACAAGAAAAGAACAAGAGATGAGGAAAAGAAACAGCATTCACATTCGAGCGCTTTAAGAGGACCACTGGGTGGATAAATTGGTTGTGATGTGAAGGCAGCGGCTCAAGGATTTTTTGTAGTTATGGAAGAAGCCACCACAAACAAAAAAGACAATATCTCTGTTAATAAGGATTTTCAAAAATTTGACATGGTTTCCTAGCAACATGGCATTTCAGTTTACCTGTAAGAAACATTTAGACAGCAAATAATGGACTGTAGCATACTGTATGGATTACATCTGGCTAACAATGAAACTCGTTTGATAAAAGCACAGAGTGGTCAGCCATAATCAGCCGTGCCTTTCTACATCAACCTGTCTATTAGCAGGAATCTAAGAAAGAAATGGAAGAAAAGCAGAGATGGTTCAAACAGTTCCATGGTATGAATTATTAAGAATGTAACAGCACAAATGACACGCAGTCACATGTCTGACATTCTTCATTGATATTTGAACTCCAGTCCATGGCATTACTATAGAGTCAAACTGACATCTTAAATAGCGGAAAAAAATAATATTAAAAAGATGAGGCCTCAGTAAGCGGCTAAAATATTTCAATATTCCGAGGACAAACAATCAGTTATTTCCTGTTTATTTCTGACTATTTTTTCTTTGCAGTGTTTTTTCTTTACATGTTTTACTTAAATATTTCACGTTTTTATTTGGTATAAGGGTTAAGGAAACAGGAGTGATATACGACCAGTGCACAGACCATGACCTCATTGACCCGAGAACCGCAGTAATGTTTATTTCATAAATTTATGTTCATTTTCTAATTAGCTTTATAGGCATGCAGTACCTCCAAACGTATTGGAAAAGCAAGGCCAATTCATTTGGTTTAGCTTTATACCAAAGGCATTTGGGTTTTAGATAAAAAGACAGAATTTAACACAGAATGTGTTAAACAACTTAGAACATAGCACATTTGGTGGCACACTGCACTATTTTTAGATGAGCAAAAATATTGGAACAGATAGTCTTAAAGTAAATCAAAGCTAATAACACTTAATATGTAGTTGCATATCCCTTGCTTGCAATAACAGCATCAAGCCTGCGGTTCACTAACATCACAAAACTGTTGGATTCTTCTTTTGCGATGCTGTTCCAGACTTGTACTGCAGCTTCTTTCAGTTGAAGTTTGTTTTGAAGGTTTATCCTTTCAGTTAAGGTGAAGGTCTGGTGGTTGACTTGGCCAGTCAAAAACCTTCTACTTTGTCCCCTGATGTAGTCCTTTATTCTGGTGGCAGTGTGTTTTGGGTCATTCCATCTGTCTGAGCAGACAGAATGATTCTGTAGACTTATGAATTAATTCTGCTGCTAGCATCATATGTTACACCATCAATAAAGATTACTGAGGCAATTCCAGAATCAGCCATGAAAGCCCAAGCCATGAGACATGACACTCCACCATGCTTGACTGATGAGCTCATGTTTCAGATAATGAGCAGATCCTTTCTTTCTTTCTTTCTTTCTTTCTTTCTTTCTCCACAATTTGGCTTTTCCATCACTTTGTTAGAGGATAATATCAGAAGTTATAGAACTTCTGTGGCTTGTCTCTGTATTTCTTTGCTAATTCCAATCAGGCCTTCTGAGTTTTACTGCGATGCGTGGTTTACATCTTGTGATACAGCCTCTAGATTTCTGCTATCAAAGTTTTCTTCAAACGTTGGATTGTGATGCCTTCACTCCTGCCCTGTGAAGGTTGTTGGTGATGTCATTGTCTGTTGTTTTTATCACAATGTTTCTTTCATCATCTGCTGTTGTTTTCCCTGGCCAACCTGTTTCATGTCTGGTTGTAGTACATGCGTGGTTTCTTATGTTTCAGGACATACCAAATTGTTGTATCGGCTATGCCCGTTGTCAGCTTCAAAATAGCTTGCTTTTCTAAACAGCTCCCATAGACAGCTCTCTGATCTTTATGTCGGTTTATCCTTTTTAACAACAAATGCAGTCTTCACAGACTTCACACACACACACACACACACACACACACACACACACACACAGTAGACTAGACATTCAGAGCTATTGATTGTTTATACAATCAATCTAGCAGGGCACACCTGGGCAGCAAGAACCATCCATCAGTTACATGTTCCTGTCATTTTAATCACTTGAAAAAAGGGTGGGTTCAAACAAAAGGTGTTGTCTTCTAAATTGTTTAACACATCTATTATCAATTATCACAAAATGAAAGCTGAAATTTTGATCTTACATCTCAAACCCAAATTGTTTCAGTGTATAGCATAAACAAAAGAATTGGCCTTGTCATTCCAATACTTTTGGGGACTGTAAAACTTTGGTTTGTATACAGTATTTGTAACGCTATTATATAATTACATTACATATACAGTCAAGTGCAAATGATTGCATATTTTTAGAGCAAGATAAAGACAAGGACATTTTATTTATAGCAATAAGACATTTAGTGTTAAGTTTCGCAGACCTTCCAGTAACCAAAGTGTTGCCACATCACTGACAGCCTCGCTCAAAACCATGAACTTTGCTTCCGAAGATCTTCAGCTAGCTAATGAAATATACACCATGTCACCTCTGTGCAAATCACCAGTATAACCACACAAGTTAATTGACTTACATAAGTCAAATTAACATATATGTCAACATATTACTGAGAGCATATTCTGGGATTATTCTAGGATTATTCTGGCACACTGATTATGTGCTTATGATGCTGGGTTTACTTTAAAACCTATTTTAGATTGGGGTTAGGTGAGAATTTACCTGTAAAATAAACAAAATTGACAAACAGATTGGCATGCTACAAGCAAAAGCACTCAGTAAAATAAATTACATAAATATATTATGTCCACTATTCCAGTGAGTGGTCATGATGGATTCACCCCGTCAGCGGATAAATTAATGGATTTCTAACTGGATTCAAAAAAGGTATTTCAAGCCATCACATTTGAGGATGATTGAATGGATGCTTTTTTAATTCATGCAGACTAAATCTAGCATCAAGTGATACCTTGACATACAATGAGTTCTTGAATTGTAATAAAATTAGTCATACATAAAATGTGTTGTGTTGATATAACAATAAGAGTGCATTGGCAATTGTTCCAATTAATAAACTGACTTTTCAGCAACAAGGTATTTACTATATTTCTGATTTATTTCTCCTCTTCACATTTTAAACTTCAAGCAGATTCACTATACAAGATAAAGACTAAGGAGATAAATCTTGGTTATACATCACATGCTACTAAGAATGCTGTTGCAGGCTCTTTTTTCCTTTTAATTTTTTTTTTTCGACCTGGTCCACAGCCAGATAGAAAACTGGAATAAACAATGCTCTAAGAAACAAAAATAGCAGCTATGAAGCTACTGGAGCTGAAAATGTACTTGATATGCAAAATCCCATCTGTTCTGTGGCATTAATTCAACAAGCACTAAGTGGCATGCATCATCAGAAAAAAAATCTTGTATAAATAAACAACACTGTCCAATTCTTGTTCCCATTAAAAATATATTTTATTTGTTTAAATGCCTAACAAGTGGTCACTACAGTATGTAAGAGAAGATTGCACCATATCAGTGTACAAGGCCTGCTTCACCAAAAAGACCTTTGTATTACACGGTTCTATCTGGGTGGAGTGTCCATATATAATATTATACCAATAAAAGGCAAGACATCTCAAAGTTATTGAGCAGACAACCTACTTAACAATGCACACTGGTTGAAAAATACAGGCAAGCATAAACAGACTGGCTACA
Organism: Ictalurus furcatus; assembly: GCF_023375685.1. Taxonomy (NCBI): domain Eukaryota; kingdom Metazoa; phylum Chordata; class Actinopteri; order Siluriformes; family Ictaluridae; genus Ictalurus; species Ictalurus furcatus. Next base: position 25,514,931 of record NC_071271.1, read on the forward strand.
GAAAACAATGTAAACAACTTTACCTTGAATTTAGAGAAGCAAGGACTACGGACACAGTGCTGGGTGAATTTCCCATTGTCTCCGAAAGTGATTGAATGCCGTCTGTGCTTTTGCCTTAGAAGTTCCCTTTCCAGCCATTCTGGCTTTGGGCTTTTCTCAGAACGTGTCTCACTCAGGTCAGATCTTCCACTCAGGACTGCAACACCTCCACCCCTACATCGGGATTGTCTTGACAAGCTGTGGGCAGTGGTACCACGCACTGGTCTGAGCTCAGTCAGAAGACTGCAGAGGAAGAGACAGTCCAACTACATCAACCATGTATGAACATATTAGTCATGTAAAGAAGTGGAATGAAAATGTATTTAATTGGGAATATATGTCATGAATCTTCATATATAAGAGAAGCTGTTCAAAGGACAAACATAGCTCCGATACTACACAAAGCTTTTTTTTTATGGAAAAGTGGTGAGAAGAAAGCCTTCGTTCAAAACCCCATATGAAATCTCATTTGGAGGCTCAGCAAAGAGGTGGAGAAATGGTCCTCTGGACTGACGAGATGAAAAACTATTTTTGTCTGGGGACAAAGCACAAAGTTTGGTGCAATCACCTCTCCATCCCTACAATAAATCATGGTGGTGGTAGGTTCATGTTGTGGGTATGCTTTTCATTAACAGGGACTGAGAACAAGATGGATGAAGCTAAATAGAAAGCAATTCTAGTAAAGTCTCTGGCTGTAGCATTGATGAAAGAAAAATATGAACTAACAAGAAATGTCCTTTACATACTATATACACTTAATCATACAGTAGATTAAATATGCTGTTATTGCTGGGATTATATACTCTCTTACTCATTTTTAACTACTACTTTTACATTTGAGCTTCTTCACTTAAGTGTGCCAGACTGACAGAGAAAATTTGAAACCTTCCAGATTAGATTTGCTCACTAACTGAAATCAGGGGGCCAAGGCTAATCAAATGAAAGTCAACCGAACCCTTGAAACTCATTTGTCAATACGCACAATAATTAGTCCTCAAGGACAAACACTGACGTGGTTACTGCTCAGTTTATAAGCATCTTCATGCGTGATGCGACCGTGCGCTACTGCTTTGCTCTCCTGGCAACAACAAACAATCACTAAACACCACAGGAGGTAAAATACATGAAGACATGTTCAGTAATACCTGAATACTAATATACTCTGGTCCTTACTCTGAGGTAAAAGCAAAGGAGAAAATCTGCAGAACAAATGGCAGCAGGGGCTGTTGGGAAACAGCGCTGAGAGCCCGACCTGCCTGAAGATGGAAATGAGGATCCTTGTACTACAAAGGCAAGTATAGTAAATCAGAGTACCTGGGTACATTTTGGGTCTGGATTTTGCCTGCAGCAGAGGATGGACGAGTTTTATTTCCCAGCAGCATCTCTGGAAGAGTTTTGAAGAACTTGCTTAGAGGTTTTTCTCGGTCTGCACTGCTACTTCGCTTGTGTTGTTTGCTAAGAACTGAGCAGCAGCTATGGTTGCACACAGTCCAACCCACATCTCACCTGAGTCTCATGTTACCTGATATTCAAGCCTCCCTTCTGAAACAGCATGGTGGTCCCCTGCATGCTCCTTTGTGTATTCAAAAGCTTTTAGCAGGTGCATTGTCTTATTACAAGGATAATTATAGGTTATAATTTTAGAAAAAGAATTTAAAAAAAAACAGGTAAACTTTACTATTTTACATACAGTAGAGTAAATTATTTTCATTAGTGGAATGCTCTTGTTCATTTCCAACAATTTCTATCATTGTTGTCAAGAGACAGTATTAAATCTAAGTGCATGACCTCAGTGGTGCATAGGTGGTCAATGTCATCAAAATGTAGGTGTCCAGTTTAAAACCAGAATGCATTTTAGAGGCATCTTTGATCATTTAAGATTACATATACAAAATTTGTGTACCAGAGTAAATGTATTTTAAAAATCTTCCATTTTGTGAAGATTTAAGGTTGGCTTCAGCAAACTGAAAGAGTTGCTCATAATTGCTAACAACAATGTACATGCCATATTTCCCATACGTGTTATAAAATATGGCTTAGTGGTTACTACGTTTGCCCCGCACCTCCAGGACTCTGGGTTTGATTACTGCCTCCACCCTGTGTGTGCGGAGTATGCATGTTCTCCTGTGCTTCAGGGGTTTCCTCCGTGTACTCCGGTTTCCTCCCCCAGTCCCAAGACATGTGTTGTTGGCTTATTGGCATCTCTAAATTGTCTGTAGTGTGTGAATGGGTGTGTGAGTGTGTGTGTGCGATTGTGTCCTGCAATGGGTTGGCACCTCATCCAGGGTGACCCCCACCTTGTGCCCAGAGTCCCCTGGGATAGGCTCCAGGCTCCCTGTGACCCTGTGTGGTATAGTATAAGCAGTATAGAAAATGGATGGATGAATGGAAAATGTGACCTGAAATGTATTATTTTCCAATAACAGTACATCCTGAAGTGTTTTATTTCTTTTATACCACAATAATTTGCAATTTTTTTTATTGATCAATGAACAACATATTCTAGATTTTATCCATTTATACAGTGCTGTGAAAAAGTATTTTCTTCTGTTTTTGTGTATATCTCATGCTAAATTGTTTCAGAAATGAAAACAAAATCTCAGATAAAACAAAGGCAACCTGAGTAAACACCAAATACAGTTTTTAAATGATAATGTTATTTATTGAAGCAAGTACCAACTGGACCTGTGTGAAAATATATTTGCCCCAAAGTTACTAAGTCCACAAAACTGCATTCATAATGGGGTTCAGCTGGACTAGACGCAACCAGGCCTGATTACTGCAAACCCTGTTCAATCACATCAACACTTAAATAGAACTTTTTCAACAGCATGAAGTTGCTTAAAAGGTTTTTACTCTGTAACACATTATGCCAAAATTTAAAGAAATTCCAGAAATGATGAGGAAGAAGGTGATTGACATACATCAGTCTGGGAAGGGTTACAAAGCTCTTTCAAAGGCTCTGGGACTCCAAAGAACCACAGCGAGAGCCGTTATCTCCAAATGGAAAAACTCGGCACGGTAGTGAACCTTCCCAGAAGTGGCCGACCTTCCAATATTCCTCCAAGAGCACAGCATCTACACATCCAGCAAATCACAAAAGAGCCACATCCAATGGCCTACAGGCCTCTTTTGCATCAGTAAAGGTCACTGTTCATGACTCCACTATTCATGACTCCATCAGAAAGACACTGGGCAAGAATGGCATCCATGGAAGAGTGGTGAGGTGAAAACCACTGCTAACCCAGAAGAACATTAAGGCTCGTCTGAATTTTGCAAAACACACCTTGATGATCCTCAAACCTTTTGGGAGAATGTCCTGTGGACTGATGAGTGGAAAGTGGAACTGTTTGGAAGACAGGGGTCCCGTTACATCTGGCATAAACCAAACACCGAATTCCACAAAAAGAACATCATACCTACGGTCCAGCATGGTGGAGGAAGTGTGATGGTGTGGGGATGCTTTGCTGCTTCAGGGCCTGGAGAACCTGCAATAATTGAGGGAAACATGAATTCTGCTCTCAACCAGAAAATCTTAAAGGAGAATGTCCCTAAGTTGAATCTCAAGCGTAACTGGATTATGCAGCAAGACAACAAATTGTTGCTAAAGGTGGCACAAACAGATTTTAATTTTAAGGGGGCAATTAATTTTTCACATGGGTGATAGGTGTTGGATAACTTTTTTTTGCTTCAATAAAAAATAAATAAACAAAAACTGTATTGTGTGTTTATTCAGTTTGCCTTTGTTTTATGTTGTATTTCATTTGAAGATCTAAAATTATTTAGCATGAGATATACACAATAACAGAAGAAATCAGGCAAATACTTTTTCACAGCACTGTAATTACATTTAATGTTGTATAACATATATAAACAGTTGTTCCCTCATCGGCTTCTTTTTTCTTTCTCTTGAAGTTACATTTGCATTTACATTTATTCATTTAGCAGACGCTTTTATCCAAAGCGACTTACAAATGAGGAAATACAAGCAAAAAATAATTTGATTATTTTGTAAAAGTTTGTAAGATAAAATAAAAATGCAGCTTCTAACATTAACAAAAAATGCAAATCCCACTTTTTCCCACTAATTCTAATGTTATCATTTTTATAGTAACAACTCACAGTGGGACTTGTATGTCAGATATACCACATAATCTAAGACTAATTATGAATAGATTACAAATGTGTTGTTATTTAACAAAAAAAATGTGCAATTGTTCATATGTTGACGCTCACGTAGCATTTATGGAAGGAGTCTCTATGCTTCGTAAAGGTCAGTACATTTTCCACCATGGCAAGGGCTTCACCACAGAGGAGTTTTTGCTTTCTAGTTTCTCTGTAACAAGATAAGCTGTGTGTGTGTGTGTGTTTGAGAGAGAGAGAGAAAGATATTTTAGATGCTATAATGTATGTATAATTGGGACTAACTTGTTTGGAGGTTCCACAGTGTTAACCGTATCTGTAAATGGATAAAAATGTTTCGTTCTTTAATTTATTTTTTTTTACTTTAAATTGATATGGTTTAAGAGAGAGAAAACACTTCAGGCCATACTGTTATAGGAAAATAATCAACTGGATGGTATCAGGATATTTGCAGTAACTCTGCTTCATGTCGGGCTACATCACGTCTCCTTCTTGTTGATTATTTTCTTATAATAGCACACCCGCATGTGTGCTGATTTCTCTTCCCCAAGACTTTCCCATGTAGGAAAACGTAAAGTTACAGATTTACCTCTGACTGTTATGACACACTGACACTGGAGACTCCTTCCATAAATGTAAAATAAATGTCCCCTCACAGAAGCATCACAATATCAATGATTATGCACATTTTGTTAATATGTTTGTGTGGAATGTTATGCATTAGCATAAACCTAGAACTATTGCCAGAGCACATGTTATGGAAAATTAATCAACACCTTCTGATCAATCAGGATACATTAAACTGATTGACTCAGTTGTGATGTTAGCTACTACCTGACAAGGAACTGACTAGTATGTATATCTGGTGTATGTTAATATGCAGGTAATGTGCGGACAAAAACTTAATCCTTAACATCTATCTGAACAGCACAATCCATTGCAATAGAAGCAATTTATTATTTTCTAGCACACACACATACACATCATGGGAATCGGTCACAGAGGCCCAGGCCAGATGGATATCCTGTCTAGTGCTGCAGGAGGTTGTGTGAATGCCACTGGCTCCATTATTTTCTTTCCTTGACCAGGTGGACTTTGCTTTTTTTGCAAAAATGTTTGCACCAACATTTTTTCTGTTGGAAGGAAAATAAAAGAAATCAAGCCTGTTTTCAATTAAATCCTTTTTTTTTTTTTTTTTTTTTACCCATTATAGATTACCCATTATTTCATATATTCCTCACCCTTTTCAGGTAAATGCTTGTAGAAGTGCTGGAGTTCCTCAGGCTTGAGAGAACTGAGCACTGAAGCAAAGTCTGTGGATTTACCACTGAAGTGTCTGTCGTAGGTGGTCAAGGGCTTCGTGCTTTCCTGGTTAGTGATATGCTTTGGAACTACTGTAGGGACTAAAACATAAAAAGGAGAGACAGTTGAGTTCTATAGTAAAATGAAGACCTAGGCTGTGTCCGAATATCCCTACTACCATACTATACAGTAGGTGAAAATAGGTACGCCAAAGAAGTAGTATCTCCGAATTCTCAGTATTCATAAAACAGTAATATCCGGATGACCTATTTCTTCCACCGAGATTCTGCATCGTGGAAGCAATGGACACTGCACTATCCAATAAGGAAACAGGAATGGTGCAGAAGAGCTGTCAGAATCAAAAATGGCAGAAGGCAGCTCATCTGCATTTTTTAAGTTGTAGGTCACATGACAATTCCAGCATGGAGGATGTAGTACATCCAGATTGTGTTCATACTACACACATATATACTGATCAGTACGTACTTTATCAATGGCTAAGAACTGGGTATTGAATCAAATGCAGTAGGTACTGTCACAGTACGTGATTTCGGACGCAGCCCTAAAAACAAAATCTAGCTACTGAATGTAAAACAGTAATAATTATCTATATCTATATCTATGCTTTGCATAGAAAAAAATAAAGATTAAACAAAGTATGATAAGCTCTTTAATGAAACACACCGTCACATGTAACATTATTTAACATGGGAAAGGCTTCACCACAGAGGAGTTTTTACTTTCTAGTTTCTCTGTAACAAGACAAGCTGTGTGTGTGTGTGTGTGTGTGTGTGTGTGTGTGTGTGTGTGTTTGTGTGTTTTTATCTCATTAGCTTCGAGAGAGACAGAGAGAAAAAATGTTTTTTAGATGCTATAATGTACATATAATTGGAACTAACTTTTTTGTAGGTTCCACAACATTAACCATAACTGTAAATGGATAAAATGTGTCATTCTCTATTATTATTATTTTTTTTTTAACTTTAAATTGATATGATTTAAGAGAGAGAAAACACTTCAGGCCATGCTATTATGGGAAAATAATCAGCTAGATGCTTCATATCCGCTACATCACGTCACCTTCTTGTTGATTATTTTCTTATAACAGCACACCCCAGTGTGTTTTATTCCTTAATTATTAATACTAAATTTTTAATTTAGAAAAAAAGACACTAATGTTTTTGGGAACACTATTCCAGAGTGCATTTTTTCATGACATTAATTGCTAAAGCTTACCTATCCCCTTTGATGCCTCAGGGCGGGATAAATTTCCCCGAAATTCCGGTCTCTGAACAGGCTTACGATAGTTGTATCTCATCTCAGTCTGGATGCATTGAGGGACCTCAGGGATGTGCTTAACAGGATCTAAGGCTCTATGGTTCATCATCATCCCTGCAGATGAGAGGAAATATGCCACCTAAGATATCATAGATGCTGGGTGATAGACAAGCTGATATGATGAACCAATGAGAGATATAATATATATAAAATACTTTATAATACACAGATGTTTTGTCAAACTACACACCAATATACTGGTTTTGAGCATAGACAACATTTCAGCATGTCTCCTTCAGTATAGTTAGTATTCCTACAGTACCTTGAGGGATGCCCAAGAAATCAGTTCTGTATGTTGACTTGTACTGAGCAGACAGAACATGTTTGACTTCATCCTCAGGTGGGGGGTTTTCACAAAGTTTCAGTCCAGGGGGACGCCTCCATACCATAAAACTCTGGAAGTGATAACATTTTTGTTTTTACTAATGTTGCATTCGACTGAAATTGATAATTTGAATTTGTGACCTAGGAAAAAAAAAACCAAAGAAAATGCCCTCTCAACTCTCATCAGCGCTGAGTTTAGAACATGACATCAAATCACTAATCCTGCTCACATCAATAGTAAACAAAGAAGAACTTTCTTTAGATCAATCAACATACAAATATTATTTTTTAAACCTATAACATTAGCTATACAGATTGCTGTTTTGGGGCAGTAAATATACATGACTGCTGGCTATATTGTTGCTAACAAAAGATGAACATGGAAGCATCTTTGTTTTCCCACTTTTTTGTAGATCGAACGCATGGAGGTAGAAAATGATGTAATTCTAAGCTCCAACTCCCTACTTCCAAGTTAAGTTGAGCACAGCATAAGAAAAGAAGAGTATATAGATAGGGCGCATGGTCGCTTAGTGGTAAGCACGTTCGCCTCACACCTCCAGGGTCGGGGGTTCGATTCCCACCGTGGTCCTGTGTGTGTGGAGTTTGCATGTTCTCCCCGTGCTGCGGGGGTTTCCTCCGGGTACTCCGGTTTCCTCCCCCAGTCAAAAGACATGCATGGTAGGCTGATTGGCATGTCCAAAGTGTCCATAGCGTGTGAATGTGTATGTGATTGTGCCCTGTGATGGATTGTCACCCTGTCCAGGGTGTACCCTGCCTGATGCTCCCTGGGATAGGCTCCAGGTTTCCCCGTGACCCTGAAAAGGATAAAGCTGTATAGAAGATGGATGGATGGAGTATATAGATTTGCCTACACTCAGGAGACATTTTATTAGCTCTCTCAATGTCAGTGGTCAGATCAGATATTATCTGAGTGGCGGTCCATTCTCATCACGGCAGCAACACTCACATAGCGGTATGTGGTATGTAGATGCTAGAATGAGTGAATGAAACACAACAGCATTTTAGGGTTCTTTAGTCACCTCAGTGAGAGTGCAGGGTAAAGAAACTGTTTGTTAACAAATAATATCTTAACCGCTGTCACTATCGCTGCTCTGAGAATGGTCCATCATCCAAATAATATCTGGTCCTAAGGTGGTCCCTTTCTGTTGACAGATGGCGATACAGTGGGCTCCTGTGCTCTTTGAGTGGGAGAAATGGCATCTGATCTGTTAATCAGAGTGACACTGGCCAATCAGAGCTCATGAATGTGGAAGAGGGCAGATAGTGCTTTCCTACAAGTGTGTTATGCTGCCCTGTGAAGTAGCATGAGCAGCAATTTGAAAAGATGCTGTGGCTTCATGTGTCACTTCCTCCCCAGCTGGCTTGTGGGAAAGAATTGGCAAATGACCAAAAATTAGGAGAAAATGTAGGAAAATATCCAGCAAAAAAATCAAGTCAAGTGGGGTTTTATTGTCATCCCACTGTATAACTTGTACAGTATACTGTACATTTGAGTGAAATGTCATTTCTCCAGGACCATGGTGCAACACAACAATATAGTAGTACAGTACACAAGACTATATAAAGTGCAAATACACAACATTGCGAGATGAATGCAGGACAATAAATACACCGAACGATATAAGCAAAGCAATAAATAAGCAGAACAACAAACACACAGAGCAACAGATAGACAAGGACAACAGAAGAGTGTTATGCAGGAAAGCTATTGCAGCAATGTTCTGTATACTACTGTGTAGTGGAGTGCAGTAAATCTAGCAGCAATATTGGCAGCAAAAAGAGGCTCATAAATAAAAAAATTAAAAGACTGTGTGGGTGAAGGGGGGTGGGGGGGTGGCGCTAACACATTGTGCATAGCAACAGATCATCTATGTACAATGTGCACGTATAATCGATAAAATAACTGATAAAATAACTGCTGAGTTATAGTAAACATAGAAAGACTTGGAGGATGGAGGATTGAAATGTATTTTGTTTCTCTGTAAATTACCTGTTACCAGGTTTTCAGAAATTCCTACATTTATTACTGCACTATGCTGTAGTTCCCCCTGGAGCTGGAATATACATGCAGATGTACACATATAAACACATTCTTGTCACCTGGCTTGGGTGTGGGTTGTTTCTCCTGTTGCCAGAGGCTGTCCCGGTCCGGATACACTCAGGCTTAGATGGAGGTTTCCAGCTAAAGTCTTCGCTATATCCAGTGACACCAATGGGATCGGCCAAAGCATATGGAGTTCTATAGGCCCTGGATGTAGGAGGTCTAATACAATGAGAAAACAGAAACACTTGTTGAATCCTATGCAATAATTATAATAGCAACAAAATACACACTCTCCATTTTACAGTGCTGTGAAAAAGTATTTGCCATGATTTCTTGTTTTTGTGTGTATCTCATACTAAATTGTTTCAGAAATTAAAACAAAATCTGTGATAAAACAAAGGCAGCCTGAGTAAACACAAAATACAGTTTTTAAATGATAATGTTATTTATTGAAGCAAAAAAAGTTATCCAATACGAACTGGGCCTGTGTGAAAATGTATGTTACTAATTCCCCAAAGCTATGGAACTGCATTCATAATGGAGATCAGCTGGACTAGACACAACCAGGCCTGATTACTGCAAACCCTGTTCAATCAAATCAACACTTAAATAGAACTTTTTCAACAGCATGAAGCTGGTTAAAATTATTTTAAAAATCATGATGAGGAAGAAGGTGATTGAAATATATCAGTCTGGGAAGGGTTACAAAGCTATTTCAAAGGCTCTGGGACTCCATAGGACCACAGAGAGCCATTATCTCCAAACGGAAAAAAACGACACAGTAGTGAACCTTCCTAGAAATGGCCGACCTTCCAAAATTTTTCCATAAACATAGGGACTATTCATCCAGCAATTCACAAAAGTGCCAAGGACAACACCAAAGGAACTAAAGGCTTCTCTTGCATCAACAAAGGTCACTGTTCATGACTCCACTATCAGGAAGAGTGGAACATTAAGGCTCACATGAATTTTGCCAAAACACACCTTGATGATCCTCAAACCTTGAGTGGAACTGTTTGGAAGACAGATGGGTGATAGGTGTTGGATAACTTGTTTTGCTTCAATTAAAAAATAAAATAAAATAATAACTGTATGGTATGTTTACTCAAGTTGCTGTTGTTTTATGTTGTATTTTGTTTGAAGATCTAAAACTATTTAGTATGCGATATACACAAAAACAGAAGAAATCAGGAAATACTTTTTCACCGCACTGTAACTGTTTCATGTCTGAGACTTTTCTGAAATTTTCATTTTTGCAACGTCTACAATCATAATATTTTACAGAGTATCTCTGGAATTATGTTTGTGTACTTCCTATTTCCAAATGCTAGGCCTACCGTAAAACTGGAATCGGTGAACTGGGTCTTTCGACAAAATCCCTTTTCTGCGAGGTCTCATATGGGTCCCATTTTCTGACATCTTAAAAATTATAATCAGTACAGTGCTGTTAACTGAGACCACCAGATATCCAAAGTCAGAGGACTAGTATTACTAAATGTAACCTTAATTAACTTAGGCATACTCTCTGATATAAAGGTGTCAACATGTTGGGAAAGGTAAAGTACAGCTTTTACATCTTTTGTACCTTCATGTATCTTTATGCCTGTAAAAATTAGGGTATATAATAAGACCTCTAATTACACCACATGCAGCTTCCCAGGTGAAAGATACATACTAAAGGTACAAAAGATTGTCCCTTGATGGTACCACCTTAGCCACGAGTATACAGTTTGATATAGTTTGATACAGTATACAGTTATTGATACCTTTATTTCTGAGAATAAATATGACTACATTTTAAAAGTGTGTAAAAATGAATAAAAAAAGATCTTTAAAAAACTAACCACAGCTGGCCATATTTTTTGTTCTCGATTGAGTTGTCTGGTCACCACTGGATCCTCTTCTGTAACAGATGACTTAAAGAATTCTGATCAGATGATAGCATCCAGTTTCTGGTACATGCATGGTCTAAGAGAAAAAAAAAAAAAAAAAAAATGTAAATATAACAAAAGATTTCATAATTATCACAGATATTTGCACTTTTTTTTTCTCCAGGGATTCTTTACCTTTTATAATGAATTCAAACAAGATGTGCGCTGGTGCAGTGGAGTGAAAGTGCGGTTGTTATAGGAGACGAACAACAACAACAAAGAGGGTGCTGAGAGATTGGTGGACTGCAGGGTTGCCAGGTTGTAGAGCAGGATATCCATGTTTCAATACAGACACAATTTCACTGTGAATCTCCCCTAGCTGTTATTTAAATATAGGTGTATTTCAACACAGCAATTTAAATGTATTTATAAGTAAAATCACATTTTTATTGCAATGTGGTTAAAACGTGTACTGAACACTCTCTGAATCTGGCAACGCTGAGTCAGACCTTTTAACCAGTCAGCAAGCAATAAAGTAAAATTAATAAAATGTTATTTTAAAAAATTATAATTTATAATTCAAATGTTTAGCTCATTTAGAATCAACTAAAACATTTCCCAGAACAAACAAACAAAAACACACACTGTGTTTACTTTGGATTTTATGATTTGTATCTCCCTGGATACTGCTTTGATAGACATTCATAGCCAAGAGTTTGATTCTATTTCATCTTTGTATTTTTATATATGGGATACACCCAGTAAAATACAAAACTTATATCCAAATCAGCAGTAGGAAAATATTCTCCTTTATATTTATTAATAGGTTCAATTCAACAAGAATTTATAATCCCATCACAATCTAATGACTAAGAATCACTTCCTGTGTAATAATCCCCCCCAACAAAAAAATAGCCTCTCTCATTTAATAGTACTCGTACTTGACATTTAGGAGCAGTCTTTCTACTACAAAATGTGTGTACTATAAACGTCTAGCACAAATGACTGACTGGCCTACTAAGATGAAAATATCTTATAACCATGCTAAAATTTACTTTTCTGACTATAATCTAGTTTTCTACATTCAATTGTTTGAACGTGGCTCCACCACATGGTCAGCACTGAGAATTACACATGCATTACTCTACTAACGGTGAGGACTTGTGTCAAAATAAAATGACAGCGTGTTTCTTCACATCAGTATTTGCCATGTAAAAAAAAACAGACCCGAGATTCGAGAAACACCCAGTCTATGGGTCTGGTTTTTTTTTTACATGGCAAATATTGATGTGAAGAAACACGCTGTCATTTTATTTTGACACAAGAAGACTTATTTCAAGGATGGCAACAGCCACCCAGTGGCACCCATGTGGCCACACCCCTGTTCTTTTATGCTAGTCTTGAGGTAAAAGTTTTGCAGGCCTGTACCTTTTATATTTATTAAAGCTGTAAATATAACTATAACTGTAAGTTTAGTCACAAACTAACCAACAGCTACGATATTAAAGGTGCAATAGTCTATTTGTTTTGTTTATTTCTTACTTGTACGGATAGCCTAAAATATATCGAACATGATAATAATAATAATAAAAAAGCCATGGCTTTAGCGAAAGTGACTCAGAAAACCCTGACTTCTGGTCCTGAATGCTTGTTTGTATTTGGACGCACCTCCTGCCAGTCATTTTATAGACACTTTATGGATCACCGTAGAATAGATCCTAGGGGCAGAGCTTTGTGAATATGGACAGGAATCAGTTAAATATCAAACCCACCTAACCATTAAAGACCTAATCTTGTCTAATCTTACCCAATGTACCTTTAATTGAAGAAACTCACACTGTCAGCTTGCTGCTCTGTGTGACCAGACGCACTAAGGTCTGTTGCTATGGTCACCATAAGCCACGCCCCCTGTCAACAAGTTTAACCCTGGGGGCAGGGGTATTTCTTTACATATTTATTAATAAATATTTACCATAAGCATGCATTTACTATTGGGTATTGTTTTGTGAAGTTCATAAATAATCTCACTAGAATATGCGTATCAAAGTATATGAATATTAAATGTTTCATTTTTACCACTTTTAAACTGTGAGTAAACAATAAACCGTTTTAATCGGCTAGTGAGAGACCTGTTAAGCCATTTTGTCTTTAAATCCACCACACTCCATCACAAAGGACTCTACTGTGAGCTCTTTATTTTTCCAGATGAATCACGTCAAATATCTTCCCCTATCTCCTTCATACAGACTGTTATATATATAACGTGCTTCTTGTAACCGTGTGTGTGTATGTATGTAGTAGGCTTCCGCTACTACAAATCTGTATGTAGGCTAGCACTGGACTGGAGACTTTTTCAAGTTAACCCGCCATTCAAAAAATTATGACGTTTCTTCGAAGAACCAACCAATCCGCGCTTGCCCCTGCTATGTCCTATAGGCCGCTCGCAACCAATCGGAAGCTGCTCGGACTTGGCGGTAGCCAATAGGAACTCTCCACTGTATTCCGTATTCTCTTGGGCAGAAGGACGCAGACACGCGCACTTGGGAAGAGCGCGCGACGCTGTTGTATTGTACTTCAATCTACTAATACACACAGAATATCTACGGATAGAGGAGCCAGTTTTCCCCTTGGTGAGTTTTGTTAAAAAGAAAAACAACAACAACAACACACATATGTATATATTTGACACAGATTCGTTTGTCTAGTCTCTAATTATCATGGCGTTTTCCGAAGATTTCCTTTGTTAGGAGGATGTTTGGTATTCAAATAGCCGGCCCATCTTTTGTCAGAGTCAATTTGCCGTTAGCCAGCCATCCAGTCTGTCAGTCAGTTTGTAGCTATAGCGAAACTCTATATTTATTAAACGCACAAGAATTTGCTGCAACCCGTGACGTCGTGGGTATATCTACGATTTTCCCCGGCGTATCTAGCTCAAAGTAAGTTTTCTGCGTTTTTTTTTTTTTTTTTCCCCGATAGCGCATTAGCATAGCCTGCTAGCGTGAACGTTACTAACCGCCGGCCATTTCACTTAGCCGCTAAGCTACTGGCTGCATCCCAAATGGCTGCGTGCTCCCTCCATAACCGCACTACATACGCTATGAAATAATGCTTTATGCACCCTAGATAGTACAAAGCGCGTTTAGTGGGGAGCCATTTGAGATCGAGCCCTTGTGTGAGACGGGGAATTACGCTTTTAATATCACAATGCTGCAAGGGCGGTATATACATATATATACATTTGTTTTAAAATCTGAAAACCGGAAATATGTAGAATTACATGGTTAATTTACAAAAAAAAAAGCGAGAAATATATTTTTTTCCCACCTTGACCAAATGGAAATGTGTGCAAGTCAATAACGTAATATGGCAGATAGATATTATTCAGCGCGTCACTGCGTTTTAATGAGACTGGCGGGGGATGGGAGCGCCCAATACAAAAAAAATAAATTGTTTACGTCGGAATTTCTTTACGGAAATCATACAATGAGGTTGAATCTTTAGCGCAGCCAGATGTGTGGGTTTATTTGCTTTGTAGACATAAAGGCAAAAGAAGCCGTATTAGTATGATGCTTGTGATGTGTCTGAAGCCCTCCTCTCATTAAAATGATCCAGCAGCAGCACATCTCAAGTCCACCAGCTTTGTCTTTCCACTTCGAGCTGGATAATATTGATCCAAGCTAGGATGCTGAACCCCCCCCCTTCTCTCTCTCTCTCCCTCACTCTCTCTCTCTCTCTCTCTCTCTCTCTCTCTCTCTCTCTGTGTGTCTCTCCACCCCCTTCCCCCAATGGAGCCAGTGTGTGGCAGGCAGCCATCTAGAGACTGCAGACGGCTAAAGAATGAGTTTTTTTTTTTTGTTTTTTTTCTTCTCTTTCTTCCTTTATTGAAAACTGCGCTTATTACATGAGACGGACAAGATGCCTATCATAAGTACACCAAAACGGACGATGCAAGCTCCTCGGTTTTTGCCTGCTTCTATTACACGCATTCCTTGTCTGTCTTTCTTGTCATCAATCTTCACAAGTGAACCTGATCAACAAAACCATCGAAGGCACCAGAATGATCTTGGTACACAAGATTCGTCAGTTACCGGGGGGGGGTGTGCTTTCTTTCATGAACAATGTAGAAATATTATTGTTTAATCATACTGTCTAGACTGACCATCTTTGCCTGTTTAGATTTAATGGATTGCTTGAATATTATGCATTGATTAAATGGCTGAAATAAATTTTTTAAAAAAAAAAGGACGTTTAATATTCAGCTGGAATTGAAGTGTACATGAATTAGAGGTCATTCTTATCTTTCACCCCGAGCTCCAGACTGTCTTTATGCCTTGTGCATGACTGGAATTGAAAAGCAGCCTTGATTGTGAGAGGTGATTATTTAAATAAAGAGTATTACTAATAACTCCTCTGTGCTTGAATTATGTTCCCTTTGTTCTATGTGTGATGTCTGGTAAAATATAAAAGGGAATTTTTTTATTTTTATCGAGAACGACTGACTGACACTTAATAATGAAACTTAGATGGGCTTTTTATCCTGTAAAAATGGTCAGCTAATATCAGTGATCTCAGTGGTCAGATTTGTTTGAATTTCCTTGCCAAGATTAATGATTTAACTTTCCAGATGGTTGTATTTAAACAGCTCATTAATGCCCGTACAAATATTCCTTTGTAGATTAGTCAAGATGGTTAAGGATCCAAGGAAGCCTCGAGGAAAAATGTCCTCTTATGCATATTTTGTGCAAACCTGTCGTGAGGAGCACAAGAAAAAGCACCCGGAAGCTTCTGTCAACTTCTCTGAATTCTCCAAGAAGTGCTCAGAGCGATGGAAGGTACATGATGGGTGCCAGAAACCTTTTAATTTGCATATCGATTGTAGATTTAAGCATATCCTTACCCAGTTTTGATAAGCCGAAATGTGTTTTTATTATAACAGAGTGATTTCCTTCACAGACAATGTCACCCAAAGAGAAGAGCAAGTTTGAGGACATGGCGAAGCAGGATAAGGTCCGTTATGAGAGAGAGATGAAGAACTACATCCCTCCCAAGGGGGAGAAGAAGAAGCGCTTTAAGGACCCCAATGCCCCCAAGAGACCTCCGTATGTGCAATTCACTGAACACTGTTTTTGTACATACAAATAAATAAATAAATAACGAACTGTGTTAGAAACATGTATGTTCTCTTATCACCCAGGTCAGCATTCTTCATTTTCTGTGGTGACTATCGCCCCAAGATCAAGGGTGAGAATCCGGGCCTGACTATTGGAGACATAGCCAAGAAGCTTGGGGAGATGTGGAACAGCTCATCAGCAGAGGTGAAGCAGCCTTATGAGAAGAAAGCTGCCAAGTTGAAGGAGAAGTATGACAAGGTGAGGTTTCCTCTCTGAGACTGGCATTTGACATGTGCGACTATTTTCCCTTAACTAAGCATATGAATTAAAATAAAATAATTTCTAGGATATTGCTGCATACCGCACAAAGGGCATTGCAGGCCTGTCCAAGTCAGATCCTGGTGACGACGATGACGAGGAAGAGGACGAGGAGGAAGACGATGAGGACGATGATGATGACGAGGATGATGAGTAGTTAATGATGGAGCCTGGTTTTTCGTTCATGCCATAAACCCAATTGTACACGATTCACATCTTCAAACGTAATACAACAGAACCAGTTGTTAGGCGTGTATATGGGACGTTTTTAAGATGTACAGTGTTATTCTCCTTTTGTAAAGTTAACACTATGTGTCTTCAGTCTGGTTTTTTTGTTTTGTTTTTGGTTAGTGGTAGCTCTTGCCTGAAGCAGTTTAAGGGGGAGGAGAACTGTTTCTCTGAAGGTGCATAGCACAATTATACAATTTCCGTAGATCTGTAGTGCATTATCATATTAGTTTTTAAACTTATTTTTTTTCTTTTTGTATTTGCTGTCATAAGGTCCTTTAACTGTACTTTGAATACCACTCTAATTACAAGAATGCAGCTTTGTTTGACATTCAAGAATGTGTCCAAAATAAACATTTTCTTTTTTTAGAAAAATGTTTCACCGGTGTCTTTTGTTTACTGTTCTTCTGTTTGTGCATGTTTAACACATGACCTCTTGTAAGCTGATTTTAGACTGTGCTTTGTGAGATGTGCAAGCCATAACTATTTATTTATATTTAAATATTCCTTAGAAACAGTTCCAGTAGTCACACAATTATCGGTTCTTACTCCACCCCCAGGAGTAGTAAAGATAAGGCATTTATTTGTTTTTAAACGTAAACACATCTCACACAACTGCTCTCAAATATGCAATTTCAAGTTGCCTTTTGTTTAAGTGTCAGTGCCTGCTGCAAATTAGATTGTACTTTATGCATAAAATGCTAATTGCAATTCTGGGTAATGATTCAGTGGGAGGCACAGTCTTGGAAAAGGGGAACACAAACTACTTAGGGTGTCATTCATGTATTTTATTTAATTAAAAAAATTCAATGATGGGATAAATTTTTGTATTTTAGAGAGTAATTGACTTCTGTAACTGTTATACTAACTGTTCTTGAATCAAGATAAGCTACTACAGAGGAATAGGGTTAAAAAAAATCAAACAATAGATTGCTGATAATATTAAAGTATTATTTGCATTGGAAATTAGTGGTGTTTATGCAAATGAGGCTTTGTTTAAATATTCATGATTACATAATTATGCAGGTAAAGTCTAGTCTTGTGATGTTAGAATTAACATTGTGACATGAACAGTCAGTTCTCCAAGTTGATGTGTTGGAAGCAGGAAAATGGGCAAGTGTAAGGATCTGAGCGACTTTGACAAGGGCCAAATTGTGTTGGCTAGACGACTGGGTCAGAGCATCTCCAAAACAGCAGGTCTTGTGGGGTGTTCCAGATATGTGGTGGTTAGTACCTACCAAAAGTGGTCCAGGGAGGACAACCAGTGAACCAGTGACAGGCTTATGGGTGTCCAAGGCTCATTGATGCATGTGTGGAGCAAAGGCTGGATGAAAAAGATAATGGTGGCTATGATAGAAAGGTGTCAGAACACAGTGCATCACAGCTTTCTGTATATGGGGCTGCAGACCGGCCAGAGTGCCCATGCTCACCACCATCGAAAGCACCTACAAAGGGCATATGAGCATCAGAACTGGACCAAACACGTTTTCTTTTACATCATGTGGACGGCCAGGTGCATGTGCGTCACTTACTTGGGGAAGAGCTGGCATCAGGATGGTGCTGGGAAACCTTGGGTCCTGGCATTCATGTGGACGTCACTTTGACACGTACAGCCTACCTAAACACTGTTGCAGACCAAGTACACCCCTTCATGGCAACGGTATTCCCTACTGGCAGTGGCCTCTTTCAGCAGAATAATCCTGTCCTATTGAGCATCTGTGGGATGTGCTGGACAAACAAGTCCAATCCATGGAGGTCCCACCTCGCAGCTTACAGGACTTAAAGGATCTGCTGCTGACATCTTGGTGCCAGATACCACATCACACCTTCAGGGGTCTTATAGAGTCCATGCCTAGACAGGTCAGAGTAGTTTTGGCGGCACAAATGGGACCTACACAATATTAGGCCTGTGGTTTTAATATTATGGCAAATTGTTGTATTTGTATACATGCATATACCCACAGTTAAATTAAATTAAGTTAATATTTTTCTCGAGTTTTTATTTTTTTAAAAATTCGACAGTTTAAGACATTATGTTTCATGAGATATTATAGATGCAAATTATCAAAAAATAAGAGAAATGATTGACATGACCAAAATGATAGTTTCTACCTGTAATGTTATACCTTATTAAATGAATGATGCTTATCTTGTAATTCAGAAGGTGACATTTTGTATGTATGTATGTATGTATGTATGTATGTATGTATGTATGTATTTATTTATTTATTACATTCTAAAGAAATTGCAATTAAAACCTGTTCGGTTGAGGCTTTTCATTTACAGTGACATCTAGTGGATGTGATTTGTAATAACATCAATACCTTTAGTAATGGTGTTATCACACAATGTTGAGTACGATTTCAAAGAAAATTTAAGATAAGGGTTTCATACATTCACTGTAAATGATTTGTTCAAATATTTGAACACAGGAAATGAGGAAGGATGGTCCAGGGTGTTGATGCTGGCATTTTGTAAGATAAGACCGACTATGATTATGATGTATATATTTTTTTTCATATTCACTTTGGGAATGCACTGTAGGCCTACATGATGAGCTGTTGTAGGAAAGTATGTGTAATGTATGCAGAGAACTGCTTATTTGTTTTCAACCAAAACACTTATTACAGTTACATTTATATAGCACATTTCTAGACATTCAAAGCACTTTACATAGTGGGGTGGGGGTGGGGGTCCTCAACCACCACCAGTTTGTAGGGTACTTTTAATGACTACAGAGAGTCAGGACCTCGGTTTAACGTCTCATCAGAAAGACGGTGCTGTTTTTACAGTATAGTGTCCGCGTCATTATACTGGGGCTTTAGGCCTCACACAGACCACAGGGTGAGCGCCCCCTGCTGGCCTCACTAATACCACTTCCAGCAGCAACCTTTTTCCCCAGGAGGTCTCCCATCCAGGTAATGGCCAGGCCCAACCCTGCTCAAGTGGGAAACCAGGCAAGAACTGCAGGGAGATATGGCTCTGGAAATTTATTGTTTTTGGTTTAGAATATTTTGCCAGTGTAAGAATATATCCTCTTTATCATGCTTCTTGTACAGCCAGGCTTCTATTAAGATGTCAAATTCTTCCGTCCCGTTTGTTGAAAAGCCTGCCCCCAGAAAAGTAAAGCAAATCTCACGTGTTGGTAAATGACAAGCAACAAAGCAACATAAGCAGCAAAGCAGAAGACTATGAGAGCATGTCTATAAAATCCGTCTTCTGTTGATACAACATGGATTAATATTCTCTGCCATTGTGTTCCTGTTTTGGAGAACTGTCCAAAGCCCATCTGCCGAGTCTGTTTTCACACATCGGCCTCTCTATTCACCTTCTGGGTGAGTGCCATGCTGGTGCCCAGTGAATTGAATCCTCTAAAAGGAGGGGGCAGAGGGGGAGGGAAATGATTTAAATAGATCATTGTCAACTTGACAATAAAAGTGGGCAGACACACAGGAACAGCAACCAGAGCAATAAATATGCAGGAGTAAATACAACGCTGGTGTTTGTGAGTGTGACTTATCAAATGTGTGGGTAAGCCTAAATAAAAAAAAATACTTTTAGTTTTAGGACTTTTATTTATATAAGGCATTTTGTGAAAAAAGTAATTTGACCGTTAGAGGAGAATGACATACCTACTGTATATTCATGATTAACTTACTTATGTACCAAGAAAATATTCAATGAAAAGACCAATTAAAAGTCACTGACTTTGCCTCCAAAGAATTTGTCAGAAAAAAAAAAAAAATAGTTACTGGAAAATGATTAATGATTGAATCTTCTGAGATTTAAATAAAAACTAGTCAGTTTTACTGCAAGCACGTTAACTCAAGTGCATTTTAACACATTTCATTACAGTTATACTTTTTATCATGTAAAAACTGTACTTTAGACTGACATTATAGTATAGATATTAATTAAGCAGGCTAAAAGTATTATGTTTCTTTTAATTAGGTAAAAGGGGTCAGATTTCACCCAACAGTTGCGAGATAATTACAGTCCATAAAGCAAGTTTACTTGCTCACCAGGGGTGGACTCCAAAGGCTTTTTTTCCCCCTCTTCATTCCTACATAGCTCTACAGCAGAGCCCTTCGTCTCACAGACTTCTTTCCTCTGGACTTGCATCAGTTTTAAGGATGTTAAACTTCGAATGCACAGCAGATATCTCTCATGTTTCACTTCTGAAGACTTTTACTTTCTGCACAGAGAGGTAAATGGATGCACACAACCAATGGCTCCTTTAGGATCGATGAGCCTCATGTTCCTTGTGCTCTCTTTGGTGAGTACATTAATCAGGTAACTTCAGTGATGTGCTCTGAATATCAGTAGTGTTGAAGCACAGTTTTGTCTGCTTTACAGTTAACCCACAGTTTTGGTTTTTCAAGACTTCAGAATGATATATTTAGACTAAGTCATTTCTAGGCTGTCCTTGATTTGTTCTCATTTAGGAGGGTTGCCAAGTAATATAGGACCAAAGTAACTGACAATATGTTTATATTTTAAATAAAAACTAACTAACTAAATAAATAAATAACTGACTTAAAAATATATATATAATTTGTACTCCAGTAATTCTGCATTATGGCAGTGCAACTTGGAATTTATTTATTTATTTGTTTGTTTTTACCTTTGTAATATCACAAAATCACTTCCAAATTGACATTTCCATATAAAAGATACCTGAATATGTTGGTTGAATGTCTGAAAGTGCTTGTTGTTATATGATCTTTGACTCTTCGTATACTGTGTTGGTTCCTTGGGAAAACAAGTGCCATTTTAATTCTATTTTCAAAATAAATAAATAAAATAAAATTAAAAAAGGTTATTTTAAGTTGTGTCCTCCAGTACCTCGTCATTATGGTAATGCGCTTTTATTTAATTTTATTTTTACTGATTCATATTTTTTAACCTTTTCAATTTACTTCCAAATTGACATTTCAAAGTTTATAAGAGTATGTTAGTTAATGTCCCAGTGTGCCTGCAGTTATATGATCTTTGAATCTTGGTATACTTGCCCAGTACCTTGGGGAATCCAACAACACACTTAGGTTGGTGAGGGATACCGCAAAAGGCAGAAAAACAAGGGCTCACAAAGAAGAGACCTTCGAAATGAAAGGATAGTGTTTCTGCTTTTAGAAAAGGTCGCTCACAAAGAGCCTTTTTCTGCATGTCTTGGGGGAACTGGTTACAAATGTCACAATATGTAGTGCTTCCCACGGTGGTAATGTCAGTTTTACAATTAGCAAAAATGCATTTAACTGTGGCTCCAACCATTTCTTCTTGGTTCTACAGATTCTCTACACACTGGCTGTATATGGGGTGAATTGCACAAATATGGTAGGAGGTCTGGCTTCTCCCACTAATGACTGGTTGAACATATCCATTCCTCTGAACAGAGCCAGCACTCATTTATACTTCTCGAAGTCTGTATATTCTTTTGAACTGAAAGAAGATACACAGCCAGGTGGGTTTAACTTGAGATTATGTTCCTTTATACAACAGCACTGTTCTGATTGATCAGAAGGTTTTGCTGATTACTTTTCAGTAGTTCTGACAGTAGTGGTGGCTGTAATTCAAATCACAGGTTTATATTAATGTGCTTATTGTAATATAGTATCGTTTCTACTGCAACAACGTGACTGGCAGATGCTCCACATAGACGAATTAAAAAAGCGTTGATGTGGTGACGTTTTCTGTTAGGTGGAAGAATGTTTTGGAAGGAGTCTCCAGTGTCAGTGCTTTGTAACAGTCAGAGACAGAGCTATAACTTTAGGTTTTCTGACATAGGAAAATCCTTGGGACAGAGGGCTTTGTGGTTACAAGCTGTTTTTGTTTTTTTTTGTTTTTTGTTTTTTTATAACTTCAAGAATGAGAAAAAAGAGAGGCAGTTTATAGCTGTTATAAGATAAATGACAACAGAAATTACCTTGTTTCTCCGACTTTCCACAACATTACATGTAACTATAAATGGACAAAAAATGATGTAGCACATTATAATGGAAAAAAAAATGTTAGTATGGAAAATTGTTGTGGTATACTTGGGACATGCTGTTTTAGGAAAAAAATAATCAACTTCAGGGTAGCAGTAACTCTGTTTGAAAAAAAAAAAAAAAAAATCCTTTCTTAAAACCACAGCCCATGTCTGTAGCCTGGGTTACATATAAAGCCTTATGTGTATGTGGTGTGCAGCATTCCACAAACACAACCTATTGTTTTCCCATGAGATTGAGTGCCACCTCCTACTGAGCATGATCCTTATTAATTTAACTAATTCCCCACCACATTCCCTCTACAACATGCAAGAAACCTGACAATATAACACTGAAACCTTTGGCATATGACATGAGATTTTTGAATTTCTACATCAGTCAAAATCATTATGTAAAGCAAGACCATCTGAAAGGGACTCCTTCTGTGTCCTTGATCTGTCCTCTGACACAGGAACAATTGTGGGACATCTGGAAGCAGTGCATAATGAAGGACACAGGAACCTAATGTATTCAGTGCTGGAGGATGATGGAGATGGCCTTTTCCTTCTCAACCCGCATTCTGGAGAGTTCCTTTTATCCCGCACTTTGGATTTTGAGGCAGAGCAATTCTACATCCTAACAGCAGCAGTGCAGTACAGGGATAGTCAGCTTACTAGGGTTAGGGTGTATTTCAACGTGGCCGATGTCAATGATAACCCACCGGTATTTAAACTGAATGTCTACTCTGTCTCCCTGCCAGAAGATGCACGTTTTGGCCTGTGTTTCTTCAACCTGAATGTATCAGATGCTGATTATGGTTAGTACAAATTGTGCAGCATTGCAAATGTTACATTCTTATATCAAAATGATATTTTATGGCTTTCAATGAGCTCTTTTAGTCTACTGGAGTACCACTTAGACGTAAAATAAATAAATAAATAAATAAATAAATAAAATGTGCCTGGTGTAGCTGACTCACTCTGCTGTTTGTTGCTTCAGGAGTTACGGTTCATGCATTTAGTTTGAGAGGCTTACCCCAGCTGAAATGGTGGAAGCGGTCTCATTAAGTCTTACGTCATAGATCCTTTGTAGCCTCCCAGAGAAGATGAATAGAGGAGCTGTCTCAGGGGAACTGCCTGCCTGTGCTAACAATGAAAAAGCCCCTCTGCTTGCTTTGTGTTGTGTTTAGGATGGCAGAATTTACTGTAGACTCAATATAATTTTTTGTACACATTAAATGCTCATAAGGTTGAAATAAATATACATTTTACATGGTGAAGGCTTAAACGGAGGACTCTGACTAGCTTTCTGGACAAAAAAAAAAGACAAGCTATTGATAATGTTAGAGACATATGACACATACAGTATCTCACAAAAGTGAGTACACCCCTCACATTTTTGTAAACATTTGAGTATATCTTTTCATGGGACAACACTGAAGAAATGACACTTTGCTACAACGTAAAGTAGTGAGTGTACAGCTTCTGTAACAGTGTAAATTTGCTGTCCCCTCAAAATAACTCAACACACAGGCATTAATGTCTAAACCGCTGGCAACAAAAGTGAGTACACCCCTAAGTGAAAATGTCCAAATTGGGCCCAAAGTGTCAATATTTTGTGTGGCCACCATTATTTTCCAGCACTGCCTTAACCCTCTTGGGCATGGAGTTCACCAGAGCTTCACCGATTGCCCCTGGAGTCCTCTTCCACTCCTCCATGACGACATCACGGAGTTGGTGGATGTTAGAGACCTTGTGCTCCTCCACCTTCCGTTTGAGGATGCCCCACAGATGCTCAATAGGATTTAGGTCTGTAGACATGCTTGGCCAGTCCATCACCTTCAGCCTCAGCTTCTTTAGCAAGGTAGTGGTTGTCTTGGAGGTGTGTTTGGGGTCATTATCATGCTGGAATACTGCATACTGATCATGCTCTGCTTCCGCATGTCACAGTACATGTTGGCATTCATGGTTCCCTCAATGAACTGTAGCTCCCCAGTGCCGGCAGCACTCATGCAGCCCCAGACCATGACACTCCCACCACCATGCTTGACTGTAGGCAAGACACACTTGTCTTTGTACTCCTCACCTGGTTGCCGCCACACACGCTTGACACCATCTGAACCAAATAAGTTTATCTTGTTCTCATCAGACCGCAGGACATGGTTCCAGTAATCCATGTCCTTAGTCTGCTTTTCTTCAGCAAACTGTTTGCGGGCTTTCTTGTGCATCTTTAGAAGAGGCTTCCTTCTGGGACGACAGCCATGCAGACCAATTTGATGCAGTGTGCGGTGTATGGTCTGAGCACTGACAGGCTGACCCCCCACCCCTTCAACCTCTGCAGCAATGCTGGCAGCACTCATACGTCTATTTCCCAAAGACAACCTCTGGATATGACGCTGAGCACGTGCACTCAACTTCTTTGATCGACCATGGCGAGGCCTGTTCTGAGTGGAACCTGTCCTGTTAAACCGCTGTATGGTCTTGGCCACTGTGCTTCAGCTCAGTGTCAGGGTCTTGGCAATCTTCTTATAGCCTAGGCCATCTTTATCTAGAGCAACAATTCTTTTTTTTCTTATTCTCAGAAAGTTCTTTGCAATAAGGTGCCATGTTGAACTTCCAGTGACCAGTATGAGGGAGTGTGAGAGAGATGACACCAAATTTAACACACCTGCTCCCCATTCACACCTGATACCTTGTAACACTAACAAGTCACATGACACTGGGGAGGGAAAATGGCTAATTGGGCCCAGTACATTTTCACTTAGGGGTGTACTCACTTTTGTTGCCAGCGGTTTAGACATTAATGGCTGTGTGTTGAGTTATTTTGAGGGGACAACAAATTTACACTGTTACACAATCTGTACACTCACTACTTTACATTGTAGCAAAGTGTCATTTCTTCAGTGTTGTCACATGAAAAAATATAATCAAATATTTACAAAAATGTGAGAGGTGTACACACTTTTCTGAGATACTGTACATCTGTCAGCAATCTGGGAATTTATTTCTTCTAATATTTTTCTCCCTTTTGTCTTAATTTGCAGGAATAAATGGAGAATTGGACATAGCTGTAATATCAGGAGACAACGAAAACATGTTTTCAGTAAACCAACGGGACAATTTGTGTCTAAAACAAGAGCTAGACAGAGAGAAATGTGCAATGTACAGTCTTTTAATTCAGGCCAATGACCTTGCACTACCTGAAGACACACGTCTCACAAGCACTGCTCGTGTTTCTATTTATGTTGAGGACATTAATGACAATGCTCCACTCTTCATCTCGGACAATACTGTTTCCTGTCCAGAGGATATCCCTCTTCAGTCTGTTGTTACAGTTATACAAGCAGTCGATGCAGACTCTGGAGCCAATGGGGATGTTCTATACAGTCTAGAAAATTTAGGAAGGGGATCATTCAGCATCAGTCGGACAACTGGAGTCATATATCTGCAGAAACAATTGGACAGGGAGCTTGAAGAGGTAATTACGGTAACGGTAACAGTCAGAGATAAAGGATTTCCTCAGCTGTCCAGCTCTATGAACCTGACAGTGCTTGTTGAGGACATCAATGACCATGACCCAGTGTTCTCACAGGCCTCATATAGTGTGCTTACATATGAAGACACTCCTCGTGGAACAAGCCTGCTAACTGTTCAAGCAAAAGATAATGACACTGGGCATAATGGAGAAGTGCGGTATGAGATCTCTGAGAGTGGCTTTGTAGTGGACCCAGTCCTGGGTGTCATTTCAGTAATACATCAGTTGGACAGAGAGAGGAATTCTTTCTATTCTTTCATCGTTACAGCAATGGACAAGGGGGATATTCAAAGATCTTCAACTGCCACCATCAATATCACACTACTGGATGTAAATGACTGTGTTCCTGTTTTCTCCCAAGAATTACTCACTTTACATGTATTAGAGAATGAGGAAGAGCCTTCACAAACCACCCATCAGGTTTCTATTCTTTTACAAATCCATGGAAATAAAACTAGCATTTATTAGTTTTAGTTATTTAATACTGTAGAATTCACAACAACAATGTCTACGTAATTTATAAACACTGAATGTCTTTTCCAGATAACTGCATTTGATGGTGACCTGGGAGTAAACAGCCATTTAACATACTTTATAGAGAATGGAAATTCAGAGGAGTTGTTCATATTACATCCAAATGGAACATTCCGGATATTAGAAAAACTTGACAGGGAGGTACAAAGTCACCACATAATAACGATTACTGCTGTGGACTCAGGTAATAAAATATTTTATTTTCCATTGATACAGCACTGAATACTAATTATACTATGCAATATTACAATGAGTTGAATTTCCTGGTTGCATTTGTCACCTTGACATTCTTACTGACCACTTAGACTTAAAATATGTCTATTGTGTTGTGTATCTTGTGCATGCCATTATATGATTCACATCAGAAATATAAAAAAAAGATGGACAGTGAATGCCCACAAGAGACATGAATGACTTGTTGCTTAGTAGAATGAACACAGAATCAAAGGATTTAGATTTAGATTTGATGCCTTGAATCAGGTGTACTATAATGAATAAAATGTGAAATATGAATTAAGAGGGACCTTATGGAAGTTCAGGTAAATCCTGGTCATAATGGTTTTTACCTTCTAGGTTTCCCACCACTGACGGGAACAGGAACTATACATGTTCTTGTTGATGATGTCAATGACAATGAGCCTGTATTTGATGATGATAAATTTAGTACATTTATATCAGAAGATGAGCCAATTGGAACAATATTTGCAATGATTACAGCCACAGACAAAGATGCTGGTGTAAATGGACAAATAAGGTAGGTGGTTGAACTTTCTCCGAGCCTATTAGAGATCAGTGTGTATTAATGGTCCTTATAGAGGCCTGATAGAGGCCTGTGGAACTTTCACATACTGAAATTGTGACATTTCCTTACTATAGATACGTAGTTTTGAAAACACCAGGATTTCCTGACATAAAATATGTTTCTCTTTTGCTTACATCTCAACCAGAAATCAAGGATGTAGCATTTTAAATCCTGTTTACCCCTAAAATTGAACATTAAATGCACTCACTTTTAAATATTTTTAAAGATTTCATTTCAACTGCAGCACAGGAGCATTACAGACATTTTGAAAGCCAGCATTTAATTACAAACCGAACTGATTACGTCACTTAATCACTTGATTATGTTGTTTCCTTACAACCACTTGATGACACTGTGATATTCACTACATGAGCAAATAACTCTTAGCTAGCTTAGCTTAGTTACCTTCTTAGACATACTCGCTGTTTTTACAACTTTGTTTGATAAATTGGCTCCTTATCCAACATTATCTTTGTAGGATGATAGCCTAGGCAACATCTCTACCATTTTGGTGAAATATATTCATGGTTTCTTATTTAGCTGTTGTCACAAAGCAGTAGAGGACACAAGTGCAGGTACTCAATGGTATTAATTACATGGAAAACAGTACAAAGACATAATCCATAAACACAGTCATTAAACAGCAAGGGCCAGGCAACATACAAGCAGCATAAACAATGGCAGGCAAGAGCAAAACTGTAAACAGTGAAAGGCAGCAGATCAAATGACTTAGTATAACCTGGTACAAGAAACACCATTCATATACTTCACAATGAAAACGCATACTGAAGGTCCTTATATAGTGTGAGTGTGGTAGAACAGGTGATTGACTCCAGGTGTGTGTAATCAGTAATCAGGAGCGTGTGACCATGAGAAGGTCTGGGTGTTGTAGTCTTCAGTAGCTATGTTTGTAGGCCATGCTGAATTCTGGGATGTGTAGTTAGTCACTGATTCCAGCATCGACATGATAGCTGTTCACCAGAATTCAGCCACCATGACATTTGACGGGCTTTCCCAGACTTAGACAGATACTCTATGTCTTAAATGAATTAACTCAAATGTACTGCAAACTGACTCCCATATTTTGTTCAGGTATTCTTTAGAAGGATCCAACGCACCGTTTGCCATAAATGATACAAACGGAGAGCTATTCAACACTGACGTCCTGGACAGAGAGACAATGGACTCTTACATTTTGACTGTAGTTGCACATGACGGGAACAGCAGGAATTCTCTCTCAAGTTCGGCTACTGTACGAGTGATAGTAGGGGATGTAAATGATAACTCACCCCAGATACTCTATGGACCATATGTGGCCAATGTTCCTACTGAGGTGGCCAAAGGTAAGAGTCACCTGTAAGAATGGGCATAGTAATCATGTAATCATGGTCACTATACTTAACATCCAGTTGTAAAATGGATAGTTTTGGTTCAATTACAGTGAATTTACCATGGCTAAGGGGATCTTAGGCACTCCACTTCCTTTTGTTCTGCTTTGCATTGTGCCTAAGAGCACGCTTACCCCAGGTGAAAATCACTGACGCATATGCCCTTGTGTGGCTAATTTATTTATTTTTGACAATAGAAAAATTAAATGGAATTTACTGTGATTCAGTCAGAGGTAGGTTTATTCTATTAGAAAGGCATCATATGATGACATATAAAACACATTTGGAAAGTGATTGTGTACACACAATAAAAATGTTTAAACTAATTAATATTTGAACATTATATTCTATACATCTGACTTTTAAATCTGTATTTTATGAACACTCTTGCAGGATCAGTAGTGTGTGCAGTGATGGCCAAGGATGCAGATGAAGGAAAGAATGGACAGCTGAATTTCTCTCTATATGGACAACATGCCCATCTCTTTATGATCAGTTCTGACAGAGGAACCGTGTTCACCATGGAGGCCCTCAAAAGAACAAGAGACATTACAGTCAATGTTCATGTACAGGATAGAGGCGCCAATCCTAAAATGGACACCACCACCTTGACTGTGCGATTTCAAAATGCTTCAGATTTTCCCAATATTGTAGTGCATGTCAATCAGCATTTGCTCTCTGAGGACACACTTCCTGGAACCATGGTGGCAGTAGCTACAGCAGACACACGTAGATTTGGACCTATATCTTTTTACTTGGCAAGTGGAAACATTGGAGAAGTATTTGAGCTGCATGAGAAGACTGGAAAGATGAAGGTTAAAGGATCTTTGGATTTTGAAAGCAACAAAGATTTCCATCTTTTAGTTGAGGCTAGAGACTCAGGAGTCCCGCCATTTTCCACTTATGCTGAAATTTATTTGAATGTCAGTGATGTGAATGATAACCCACCTGTCTTCATGAAGGAAGAGTATAGGTGCGAGGTGTTTGAGAACTTACCCGTGGGTTGGGTATGTGATGTGACAGCTACTGATGCTGACTCTCATGCATATGGACAAGTACAATATACCATTTTGTCTGGTAACATAGATGGTGCATTTACAATAGATAAAACTAATGGCGTTCTTAGAACAAAAAGGAGTTTAGACAGAGAGAACATACCACAGTACAAACTCATTATTAAAGCTGTAGATAAAGATGACAGTAGGTACACTTCTACTGCAGTAGTAAATATAGTTGTTCTGGACACAAATGACCATGCACCTCGTTTCTCTGAGATCTTCTTTATAGAGGTTTCTGAGGATGCATTAATTGGCTTTCCGGTGATTCATGTAACAGCCATGGATGAAGATATTGGTGTTAATGCTATCATTTCTTATTCTATTGAAGACCAAACAGAGCAAATACCTTTCAGTATTGATAGAAGTAGTGGAACAATAATTGTGGTGGGGCCTTTGGATAGAGAACACCAAGACCATTATATTGTGAGAGTTAATGCCAACGATTCAGCTTGGAGTATCAGTACAGATGTCACCATAGTCATCACAGATATAAATGACAATATTCCATATTTTCATCAGTCCAGGTACTTTGTAACCATCCCTGAGACTAGAGACCAGGACATTTTCCTATTAAAAGTCACTGCTGTGGACAGGGACCTTGGAGAAAATGCCCAAATTATGTACTTTATAGAACCACCAAGTGAGAAGTTCTTTGTTAACATATCCACTGGAGAGGTTTCTACAAAACAATTGATTATCCTCAGTGAACATGAATCTCAAAGCTTTAATTTTACTGTTGTAGCTGTAGATTGTGGCAATGTACCTTTGAGCAGCTCAGTCATGGTAACAGTAATTTTTGTTCAGTATAATTATTTTCCACCCTCTTTTTTGCCCCTTATGCCAAATTTGTCAGTTCCTTTTACCTTGCCTATGGGAACAGAGGTTCTCCAGTTAACAGCCATAGATCCAGACTTTCCAAAAAAGGACAATAGTGTTGAGTACATTATCAGTGGAGGAAATGCGTCAAATTATTTTGAGGTGGAACATTTTACTGGGAAAGTACGTCTGAATAGAAAATTCAGGCAAAGTTTCAGCACTTTCCTCAATCTTGTAGTTACAGCTACAGACAGAGGCTACCCTCCTCTTTCTTCCCAAATTGACATCAAGTTGGAAGTAACACAGGAAAATCTGTTCACTCCACAGTTTTCAGAAAATCACATTGCATTTTCTGTTCCTGAAAACCTCCCTTTGGGGTCGGTCATTGGGAAAATTCAGGCACAAGATCAAGATGCTGGGTTGAGTGGATTGGTGTCTTACTCAATTGAAGGCGGGAATAAGGATGGACTGTTTTATGTGGAGCACCTTTCAGGACTGATCAAGCTAGCTAAACCCCTTGACTTTGAGAAGGTAGAAATTCATCACATTCTTATCATTGGCAAAGATGGAGCCTGGTTCTCTAAGACTGGGAGAATCAATGTCACCATAAATGTAACAGACATTAATGATAATCCACCAGTCTTCACTTTTACTGAGTACATGACTTCTGTCGCAGAAAACAGTTTAATAGGATCTTCAGTGATTCAGGTCATCGCCACTGATAAAGATTCTGGAAGTAATGCACACGTAACATATTCACTAATATCAGGGCATACAGTTTACTTCTCTTTGGATTCCATAAATGGCACTATAACCACTCTGGAGATGTTTGACTTTGAGCAACACCAGAGTTTTGAACTTACTGTCAAGGCCTCTAACTTAGATAATCAAAATTTATATGATATAGCTCATGTTACCATTCAGGTGATAGATGTCAATGAATATATACCAAGTTTCCAGAGACATCTTTATAATTTCTCTGTACCTGAAACCGTTCCTTTGCAAACAGAGATTGGAAGCGTTGTGGCTATAGATTATGACTTGGGGTTTAATGGTGAGATTCATTACTTACTTTTTGGTCAAAGTAAAAAAGCTGGCTTTGTAGTTCATGAAAGGAGTGGAAAAATATACACCTCCAAAGACATGAGAAATCAAGGACAGAATCATGCTGCTCTTCACATAATCGCTAAAAACAGAGGGAGCATTACTGGCTTCAACGTTGATGAGGCCCTTGTTCACATACATATAATTGATGAAAACGATCCTCCAGAGTTTGGTTCTGCTCTCTACACTGTAATGGTACGTGAGGATACTTCAGTTGGGACCTCTATAGCTAAAGTAACTGCCTCAGATCAAGATGTGGTACTGAAATGGGGCAGGTTCTCCTATGGCATAGAGAGTGGAAATGTTAACAACTCCTTCAGTATTGATCCTGTCAATGGAATTCTTACCGTAAACAATGAGCTGGACAGAGAGTTGTGGCCTTTTTATAACCTCACAGTTATTGCTATTGATGAAGGCTTACCTCCTGTAACAGGCAGCACATCTGTAGTTATTACCATTATTGACATCAATGATAATGCCCCTAGACTTACATCTACAGATGGATTTGTTAGGGAAAATCAGCCACATGGCACATTAGTGGCTACGCTGACAGCCAGTGATGCTGATCTCCCTCCAAATCAAGGTCCTTTCACATACTGGTTGATAAGGCCTGCCTTGAGAAACAGTTTTACACTCACATCTGATGGAGTTCTCTTCACTTCAAGACCACTGGATCGTGAAGTCAGTCCTTTTTTTGATATACATGTGGTAATCCAGGATGCAGGCTCACCTCCTTTGTCATCAACCATCATGTTTCATGTTAAAGTTCTAGATGAAAATGACAATCCACCAGTACAAAGAACCATCAATATTTTTGTCAAATATTATGGAACGTTTTTCCATGGAGGACTGATTGGTAATGTGAGACCAGATGATTTGGATGAATTAGATGTATTTAATTGTACTATTATAAATGGACAGATGAAGATGTTTAGTTTTCCTTTTGGGATGTGTGACTTGTGGTCCTCGCCATTTCAAGGAGAGGCGACGCACAATATCACTGTGGAAGCAAGCGACCACTTCCACCCACCAGTGAACAATAGCATCTATGTTAATTATAAAGGCTTTACCAATTTGTCATTGGACAATTGCGTCTTGTTCTATGTATTTTTTTCCAATCTTGAGAACTTTTTATCACTGAACTACCTTAAGTTTGCAAAAGCTCTGGATAGCCTCTTTAATCTACAAGCATCTAAGAGTCATGTATTTGGAATGAGGATACAAGGCAATGAAACAGTTCTTCTTGCAGTAATGAAAAGTTATAATGGACTGTATCTGAGTGGAATAGTGGCAAGTGGCATCTCACGCATGCATAAGAAATTACTTGAGGTACAGAGCAATGTGACTATATCTCAAATAACCAGTGATCCTTGCTCACTCAAGCCATGCCAAAATGGTGCCACCTGTAACAAAAATATCCACATCACTCAAGACATTGCTGTTTTAGAGAGTCCTCGTCTCATATTTGTGTCTCCCCAGTATGCAGAGGTTTTTAACTGTACATGCCCTGCTGGCTTTACGGGAACTAGGTGTGAGTACGATATAGATGAATGCTTGGAAAAACCTTGTGAAAATGGAGGAAGCTGCTTTAACAACCCTGGAGGATTTCTATGCCATTGCTCAGAGGGCTTCTCTGGACTGCGTTGTTCTATTGCTGATAATGAGTGCCAGAGAGTAGTGTGTTCAAATGGTGGGACATGCTGGAACATACAAGGAGGATTCTTCTGTGACTGCAGACCTGGATATGAAGGTAATTAGGACATTTGCATCTGCTTATTTATTTATTAATTTTCTCACACTATCTCACAACAGCTACCACTCGATGAGGGTGAGGGAGTGAGTAATGCCATCCTTCCCACCCACAGATTCATAGTCTCCCTGTGTTTGTGTGGGTTTCCAAGTTTTCTGATTTCTTCATACCTCCCAAAAACATTGTCTAGGCTAAACTCCCTCTAGGTGTGAATGAATGTGTGAATTTGTATGTATGGTTCCCTGTGATGGACTAGATGAACCTCACACCCAGTATTCTCTGGATAGGCTCCAGATCCACCGCAGTTGAATGAATGAAATGAAAATCATTTGAGCATTTCAATTAGAGGTAAAAAATAATTGTGATCTTTATTTTCCATAGGGCGATTTTGTGACTACATCATAGACCATTGTGCATCATCCCCTTGCCTCCATGGCCAATGCTCAAATTTTTTAACAGGGTATGCTTGTCACTGTTCATTTGGTAAGGTTCATTCTTTTATGTGGTTCATTAAGGTTCATTAAGGTTCATTATTTCATGTGGCATCAAAATAATATAATTAAAATAATTTTTATTGACATGCTTTTTTTTATCACAGTATGTGATATTTAGATTTTAACGGTAACATTCATTCTCAGGTGTCAGTGGAGTTAACTGTGAAGAGCACAGTTATGGCTTTGAGGAGTTGTCCTATTTGGAATTCCCCCCTTTAAATCCCAGATACAATTTTATCTCTCTGGAATTTGCAACTGTGAAACAGAACTCTTTGCTTTTGTACAATCCGGGAGAGCTCTCAACTTCAGAGTTTCTTGCACTCGAAATTGTGAATGGAAGGCTACGCCTCTCTTTTGATCTTGGGTCAGGTGTTACAAGATTGGAGACAGCCAAACCAGTGGCTGATGGGAGTTTCCACAATGTCACTGTTAGGAGAATTGGAAATGTGGGTCATTTATACACACACACACACCAAACATGTATTACATTTATACTTGCTGTTATCATTTGGACTAATTAACCTTAAACTTATGTCCCAAAGGCTTTTGTGTCTAAGTTTGAATGTCAAACAATAACAAATTGTCATCCACTGATCAATTTCTTAAATACATATCTTATATAATTATACAAATTTTTTGTGAGTTGCAGATAGCTTCTTTGGAGGTTGACAGCTGCAGTGCTGATGAGCCCAGAGATTTTTGTTTGTCACAGCATGAAGGTATTGGAATCCAGAGGTAGGATATGGTATCAGGTCCCTTTTAGTTAGAAATTTTTTGTGTCTCTAACTTAACATTCCCTTAAAAGGGTAAAGAAATGAAAAATTCATTATGCTAACCAGAGGTATGTAGAATAACCAACAATTTTACTCAAGTACAAGTAGAGCCACTTATAAAAATAATTACTCAAGCAACAGGAAAATTAATAATGTTAATAATTACTTATGTAAGAGTAATAAAGTAACCAATGACAAAACTACTAAAGTATCCAATGAGAAAACTACCGAATAATGCGGCTGATTAATTTCTTCATACAGGAAGGGTCTTAAAGCTGTCATTACAAACAAAGGCTTCTTCACTAAGTATTAAATTAATTTCAGTTAACGTGTTCAGTACTTTTCTCCTGTGTCATTCCACTTTATTACACATAACTTTATTTATGTTTATTTATAATGTTGTGAATTCTTTATATTTGCAGATTTTTTGAGTTAATACTGATGTCTGGCAAAAATTTCATGTGAATAGCCTCATTGTAAATATATTTACTGAAAAAAATGTTGACGCGTTCAATTCTTATTTCCCCCGCTGTGTGTGCATATAAGACATATACAAAAGTCCACGATATATATATATACACACACAGTGGGGGAAATAACTCGTGGAATTACCAACACTCGTGGACTTTTGTATATATCTTCCAGCTGTAAATAATTTACACCTTGCACGACAGTGCTATTGTGGGTAGAGCCATCCTTTTCTTTCAACAAACGAACCCTTACGCTACTAAAAGCAGGTCCCTAAGCTTTGATTTGTGAAAGCTATATAGGTTACTTAACATTTAACAGTAACGGATGAATGCCACCGAATGTAGCAAAGAAAAAGTACATTTCTTTGATTAAAAATTAACTTGAGTAAGAGTATAAGTATGGCCAGTTAAACATACTCTAAAAATGTATTTTTTTCAAAAAGTTACTCAAATAAATGTAACGAAGTAAATGTAGTAGGTTACTACCAACCAGGCAAGTGAAAACTCCAATGTGCTGCCCATTCCCATGTTTTGGTTGCCTGGAAACCTAATCAACCAAGCTAAAAAGTGGTAGCCAACATAATGTAATGACCTAGGTCAGGCTAGTTAAATAAATGAACAAGTTTGTGGAGAGGGGATAATAGTGTAGCCATAGACCGTATCCAAACCTGATAAAGTACCACATGATGTTTACAACACTGAGGAAAAGTCAAAAAATTTTTGAGCTGTGGTGTTCTCTATTCACATCACAATTAAACATATTCGAGTATGGCTAGCATCTTGAATTTCTCTCGATATTCTCTCAGTATTGTGTTAGCAGGATTTATATGAAAGTCTTGCACTATATTTTTTCCCACACGTCTGCATATCCTGATTCTGAAAAGGTTGTTTGTCATCCATGCACGCTAATTAATCAACCTAGCATAAATTGTTCAATTGTAAGCCCCAATTCTGATTGTCCTGATTGTGTGTAGTGCAGCAGTCAGTGGGATTCTGAGGCATGTCCTACAGTTACAGCGTTGATGTGTGTTAACATGAAGTGCATTATGTTTAAACATACATACTAAAAGAAAACTATTGTCAATTATGTTGACAAAAGTCAAAATGAAGTATGAAGGTTTATTTCCATAGTAGGGTTTATTTTCTGATTGCTGAACCTACTTGCTCACTAGGCAACTACAAATAAAATACAAATATCCCACACATTAAATCTGCTTGTTCAAGATGCCTGAGCAAAATATCCCACCCCTGACTAGGCAGTGGAATGTTTATATAATTTCTTTTCTTTTACATTTTCTTAGTCAATAGATTGATTGATCGTTGATCTTATGTGACTAGTCATAAGCTGTAGAAACTGTGAAATTATAAAACTTGTTTAATTTTTGCATGCAGGACTCTGGATGTTAGAACCAACAACCTAACACTGGGTGGTGTAAAGTCCATTGATGTAATTTTGCTGAGGCCTTATCAAGTGAGAACTCATAACTTTGTTGGATGTGTGAGAAATATGAAATTAAATGATGTCTTGCTTGATACTTCAAAGGCTCTGGCGACTCACAAGATACTTGAAATGTAAGTTTTCTTGACATGACAAACTTAACTGGATTAAAAGAATCTATATTATTTTTTGTCAGAAAAACTAAACAGTAATCTCAGAACAGGTTCTTTTAATACACTGAAGGAAGGGACTTGAGGCATGAAATTACAAACCAACCTCTGAACTAAAAGTCTAAAAGCTGTTAAAAACAAAATTCTTAACAAATAAATGATAGTGGTTTGATTCTTGCAATCAGTTCAACCAATAATGGTGTAACTTTGACTCACAATAAAAAGTATTATTTTTTTGGAGATTCATCTTATTTAATATGAAACTGTCTTAGAAATCCCTGGCACTGCCTTTAGTCACATTATAATATGCACCATTAGACTGTAATTCATTCATTCCTCCTTCCATTTTTCCATTCCAGTAACCACTTTATCCTGATTAGAGTCATGATGAATCCAAAGCCGATCTTGAGAATATATTTTATAATATGATGTCTTTTTCTTTGTGTGTTTTATAGTTGTCCACGGACAGATGTAGCTCCTTGCAGCAGCAGTAAATGTCTTAATGGAGGAGTTTGCCAAGATCTCTGGTCTCATCACTACTGCCAGTGTGCTGAGAATTTCACTGGACCTAACTGTGATAGCAGTAATGTGTTTTTGTTTGTTTGTTTCTCCCATTTCCTTCCAATTATTTTAAGAATTTATATTTTATTTGATTATTTTATTATATGAATTACCAAGATCAACATTGAACATGATAGAAAAATCAAACGTCTTAGCAGTTTTTGAATAATGTTAATTTACCCAACAGATGTCTCTGAGAATCATGGATTATTTCTCAGTAAGGGGACATATATTGAGTTTGTTGTCAAGGAAAGCTACCTTAGAAACCAGTTGCTTCAAGCCTTTCTGAATGAAGAAGATGGAGCCAGTCAAGGGTTTGCCAGTTTTGAGATAAAAATGAGGACAATCAAAAAGGACAGTATTTTAATTATTTGTCGAAGCAAAACAGTGCACCTAGAACTTAAGGTAAGCAATTTGCCTTAGTTCAATATAGCATGTGGAATTTGAGCAAAAAACAAGCATACACACTGATTCTAATAGCATAGTTGGCCACAGTAACGTTGAATCTTTGATTTTATTTTATTTTTTACCTATTCAGATACTTGATGGGAAACCTCTGTACAAGTTCACACATTTAATGTCAGGACACCAGTGGGAGCTTGGTGTGGAGAGTAGTGTGTCAGATGGACAATGGCATGTCCTCCTCTTGCGCAGACATGGACCAAACATCATTTTAATCCTGGATGAGCAGATCATTAGGAATATTACCCATAGCATTATTAGCCAAACTGCTGTTTTAATAGAGATGATCACACTGGGGTCAGCAGCATCTGGTGATTCAAGAGATCTAGATTTAGGTCAGTAACATCTTTTGATATCATGACTGATACTGATGTGTGACAATATGATTTATTAAAAATGGCCACATAACTGTACCTTTCTACTGGAAACAAAATATTACTAAAAATTTAGAAATTGTTTTAGATGTCACTTTTATAATATAATAAAACTGGCATAGATTCTCAATTCAGTTGTATTTATATAGCACCTTTAACAACAGACATTGTGACAAAGTATCTTTACAGAATTCTGGATGTAGATTTATATCTTTAATGAACTAGACAAAGGCAAAAAACAAACAAACAAACAAACAAACAAAAAAACAAAACAAATAAAAACAACCATCCCTGAGACAATGTGAGAAGGAAACCTTGAACAGAACCACTAACCAGAGTGACACTGGGTGGTGATTAGAAATTATTAGTCTTCAACAACTATATACTATACTATGTAATACAATACTATGTGTGTAGGAAGTATGTTCATATTATATGTGCATATTGTGAATAAGAGTGCTAGTAATAGCACAGCACAGTCTTTAGGATTACAGCAACAGTTCATAGGTACAAGTCTACAGTATCCAGGTGAGATTATCCACTGAAGCAGGGCTGAGACTTGGGTATAAACTGAAAATTCTGTAGCCATCTTAAAATGATTTGCGCGCTTATTCTTTTTATCTTCCTGTCTTCAGATTTTGTAGGGTGTGTGGACTACCTCAAACTGAATGGATACATCCTACCCTTCAGCGGGCACAATGAGATAGTAGAGGTGAAACCCAGTCCTTCACTCTTCCAGAATGACTGTGTGTCTGCAGACGACTGCATCCTCTCGCCTTGCTTTAAGGAATCCTGTCTGACTCAGTCTTGTATAAGTAGCAGTGACTGTATTTCATCTTCTTCAGAAAATGGCTGGTGTGTCTGTTTACAGAATGCCTCTTCTTCACCGTGCAGACCATGCTCATCTCCCACTGAGTACAAAGAAGATTGTCTCCCAACCCAGAAACATCCCCCCTTATGGATTATTGCTATTGTATTTCCTATAACTCTCATACTACTAATCTTAAGCCTCTGCTTTGTCATGAAGAGATGGGGTACTCTTTGGCACATCAAACCAAGAAGTCAACCAACAAAACAGCATGGCACAGATAATATGGCATTCAGTCCAGATGATGGCGATGGTAGTGTCCAAAACATTTGCAATGAGAACAGCAAGAAACCAGATTTGATAGTTGCAGGGGAATTGAGGCAGCGAGTTGAAAGCTTTAGCCATAGCCACTTAACAGGGTTTGGGGGAAGTGAGCTAGAGTACTATGAAATTGACAGTACATACACAACATGCTGCTCTAACATGAAGCCCCTGCAAATAAAGACAGATAATTATGATAGGTTAGGCCTGATTGAGCGTTTGGGAAAAGATGGTATTCCACAAACACAAAACTCTCAAGTTTCTCCATCCATTTGTGAAGAAACAACAAAGACGGAGTCTCACACCTATCCTGAATCCTCAGCTCTTAGACATGGTATACCGTATACTACAAGAATTTGTGGTAAAGTGGTTGATGGGTGCAAAAACCATCAGGCCCACCTCCTTTCCAAGCTTACCCCTGAACAAACAGATCCCCCTAGTTTCCTCTCGGTAGATGAGGTTAAAATACTAAGCATTCCTCTTGGCCAAGCTAAAGTGAGAGAGAGCTCATCAGAAAGTGATAGCCACAGTTCCTTCACTTGCTCAGAATATGATTGTGAGAAAGAACTCCGCTTTTTGTGTGCACAGGACAAGTGCCATGAGCATGTGAGTGAAGGTATGTACCCTAGAGCAGATTTTATTTGTAAGGAATGGGTTCAAAGGGCAATATTTATCTCAT
Organism: Ictalurus furcatus; assembly: GCF_023375685.1. Classification (NCBI taxonomy): domain Eukaryota; kingdom Metazoa; phylum Chordata; class Actinopteri; order Siluriformes; family Ictaluridae; genus Ictalurus; species Ictalurus furcatus. Next base: position 25,555,172 of record NC_071271.1, read on the forward strand.
TATTGCTTACAATTATTTGACAGAACTATTACAGAACTATTTTAGACATCTTGATTTTCCATATTAACATTAGTGAAGCCCAGTGTTGCCAGCTTAGCAACCTTGCCACAAGATTTGGTGACTTTTTAGACTACTTTATCAACTTTATTTCAAAAAGAGGCTCACATCACAGCTCCTGATTATACAAGTTTAGGGAGCAGGCACCAGTGTGTAAAGCCTGGATGAGTTGTGCTTACACAAGCAGATATTCCCACCAACCAATTACTCCCTGAGACAACTTATAGCAACTTTTTGCACATCCATTAGCTACTTTCCACTAAAAGGTGGCAAACACTGGTGTTTCTACCCATTTAGAAAGTGTACAGTTCTATCTTCAACTTTTTCTGTTCTTTTAGTCACTGGACTGTTAGCCCACTTTTTCCTTTATGTTACAGACTGGTCAAGAGGACAGCTCATACTGGCTGTTCCATCACCCTTCAGAGACGTCCAGATTCCTTCAGACAGACCTGCGTCTAGGAACATCCAGCATTGGGAGAGCCTACTCAACTTAGGAGTCCACTTTAATAGCTATTCAGATGTTTTTGAGGACATAGCAAGCCTCCCTGTCATGCAAACACATGATTCTGATGTTCATAGTGATGAAGAACATATTATTTGAAAACAGTATTAACTATAGCTATAAGACTTTGAGATTTTTTACGCATACAGTTGCTCATAAATGACAATATAACACTCTCTATATTCCTTTGGTCAAAGTGCTCTTTTCCTTTTGTTTGGAAGTTGAAGGCCTCATATAATATGAATTTACTTTTATTTACTGTAACTGAACAAATTCAGTTAGCTTAAAGTTAAAGTGATTTAAAGTGTGTTTTCTTTGCCCAGACATAAATTCACTGGTTCCACAGTTTCTGTAACAATTCAGCAATTGAAAACAGCACTCCAGAAATATAGTCCAGTGGGGTTTATCTGTTAGTTTTATCTATTTTCACTTAAGTACAATTTTAGACATAAGTACAAGGAATTTCCCAAGTAGTCAAATTCTCAAACAAACAAAAAATCTTAATTTGTTTTATATTTATATGCTATGTACCAGCCATCAAAGTCTTGACATATTCTAAAACTTTGATGCTTTGATTAATTTAATGGGCATACAGTGCCCTCCACTAATATTGTCACAGTTGGTAAATATGAACAAAGAAGGCTGTGAAAAATTGTGTTTAATATTTAACCTTTTGATCTTTTGTTAAAAAACATCACAAAATACTCTGCTCTCATGGATATCAAGCAATTGCAAACACATCACAGGTTAATAAAAAAAACACTTTGTTAAATATAGGTGTGCAACAATTATTGGCACCCCTATGAATTCATATGAGAAAAATATATTCACACTGATATTTAAAAAAAATTAGTACACCTGGGTGACTAGGACCAGGAAATTTTTCAACTATGACTTCCTGTTTCACAGGGGTATACATATGAGGTAACACACAGGCCAAATTCCCTTAGTCATTCATAACAATGGGTAAGAGCGAGGAATATAGATGTGATGTGCAGCAAAAGGTTGTTGATATTCTCAGAATGGGAAGTGTATATAAGAAAATAGCACAAGCATTGAAAATGCCCATTTCCACCATCAGGGCAATAATTAAGAAGTTCCAGTCAACTGGAAATGTTATGAATCAACCTGGAATTGGACGAGTGTCTATATCGTCTCAACACACTGCGAAGAGGACAGTTCGAGTGGCCCCAAAATCTCCAAGGATCACAGCTGGAGAACTGCAGAAGTTAGTTGTGTCTTGGGGTCAGAAAGTCTCCAAAACTACAATCTGAAGTCACCTACATCACCACAAGTTGTTTGGAAGGGTTTCAAGAAAAAAGCTACTGGAACTTCAAATGAGATCAGGTTCTATGGTCAGATTTTAAAGAGCTAAACTAAAATAGAGCTTTCTGGTAATAAACACCAGAGGTGGTTTTGGTGCACACAGAGAGGTAGCCATATGGAAAAGTACCTCATGCCCATGGTTAAATATGGAGGTGGATCTTTAATGTTTTGGGGCTGTTTTTCTGCTAGAGGACCTGGACATTTTGTTAGGATACATGGTATCATGGTCTCTATCAAATATCAACAGATATTAAATGAAAACCTGACTGCCTCTGCCAGAAAGCTTCAAATTGGCCGTGGTTGGATCTTCCAGCAGGACAATGAACCAAAACATACATCAAAATCAACACAAAAATGGTTTACTGACCACAAAATCAAGGTCCTGCCATGACAATCCCATTCCCCTGACCTGAAACCCATAGAAAACCTGTGGGGTGAACTGAAGAGGAGAGTCCACCAGCATGGGCCTCGAAATTTGAAGGTTCTGGAGAGATTCTGTCTCAAATGTCTGGAATGGTCTCAAATCCCTCACCAAGTATTCAAGTATTTTTCAACCTCATCAGACATTATAGGTGAAGACTCAGATCTGTTATCTTGGCAAAGGGACGTAGCACAAAGTATTGACCAAAAGGGTGCCAATAATTGTTGCACACCTATTTTATATCCCTGTGTTGTTTGCAATTGTTTGATATCCACGAGAGCAGAGTATTTTGTGATGTTTTTAAACATAAGATCAAAAGGTTAAACAATAAAGACAGCCTTTTTTGCTCATATTTACCAAGGGTGCCAATATTAGTGTAGGGCACTGTAAGCCTAATCAGTTAAGGATTCAGTCAGAGATTTATCAAGTGATGAGGTGATGATAAAGCTCATGTTTAAATGCAGTGAGTGACTTTTACCTCAGGTGATGAGTCAGAGCCTGATCATGATGCTGATAATCAAAGTGGGAACTCATTTCCAATTTCAAACTCATAAGTCTTTACAATTTTGCAGTAAGGTTGTTTTTCTATACAGTAAGTACATTGTGAAAAATGTAGAAGTAGGAAGTTGAATGAAACCTTTACTTGTAGTTGAGGTACGTGTAAAAAAGAGGAAACATATTTTAGTTCAGTAAAATCTGTATTTTTCAGATCAGTATATATGGGAAAATAGTCCAAATTTGATCATGTGAAGAATTTCCCCAGGGTGTCAGACATATAAGAACAAAATATACATATTATGCTGCAGTTCCTGAGATGACCACATGATGCTGCTAATATGACTCAAAACATACAAACATACAAATAGTTTAAGTGCCCTGTGACTGTAATCTTTATTGAAACTGTTATGTTTGGGCTTCCTAAACTTTTTGGGAAATGACCCCAAATGGACATTATGAATCTTCTGAGACACCATGCCTTGACCACCCTATATTTAAAATTTCCAGACTTATATTTTAGGACTACTGTAACATCTGTTACTGGACTGGGAACTGACTTCCCAGTCCACAACTTTTCAAATGTCAGGGGGCATGTTTGAAAGGGTCTATCTATTTCTCATATCATATCCAGCTTCAAATGATACATAAGGAATACATCAAGGGCATGGTTTATAATTGAAGCATAACTTTGCAGTGGCAATGGGAGTGGCATTTTTCACACACTCGCCTGCATATTTTATTTACAGATGAAAAATCAAATGCGACATTCACTAGATGAAGCATCAGAGCCAAAACCTCCCTGTTCATCCAAATCGAACTGTAAAATGCTTAGCAAGATCATGCACAACAATCTTTTTTTTTTATTGCTGAATACCCATGCTAGCACTGTTTTGCAGGATAGTGAAATAGCACATACAGTCTTCATTTAAGTGTGGCTTGATTGAATGCCACTACAGTAACAATTCAAAATGCTAAAAAGAAGAAAATCTCTCTTTATAGTTAGTACAATATATCTAATAATAATAATCTGTAAAGTAAATGAATAAAACAAAAGGGGCAATTGTGAGCTTCTCTCACAACCCCATTTGAAAACCAAGAGACCCATTCTGGGGTTGTGACTCCTAACATGGGAACCCCTGTGTTATGGAAACATTTTCAAAGTAAATTAAATAATTTACAATTAGGTACATGTAGCTGTTAAACCTACTCTGTAGAACCGGTTTTGGTTCCCCCAATTTTCTCCCCAATTTACTCTTGGCTGATTCAAACCCACCAGTGAACTATTCCCCATCATATACCCTGCCTTTACCAACCAGGCAGGGTGAAGGCTGAGACGTGCTTTATCTGACACGTGAAGCCAGCCAGCCGCATTTTTTTCAAACTGCTGCTCATGTTGGGTCACAGGAAAGTGCTACCTGCCCTCTTCCGCATATACGTATATGAGCTCACAGATGTCCATGATTGGTTAGTGTCACTGTGATTGACAAGGGAGAGAGAGAGTATGCCACCCCTCCCACTTAACGAGAATGGCCAATTTTGCTTTTCTGGATTCCCTGCCACAGACAACTTTGGCATGAGTGTATAGGCCTATATTGTACATATGTATTTACAGAATCATATTTATTTAGTGTGTTTTGTTACAACGGTCTTTTTGTGCAAAGCTTTGGGTAGTTTTGTACTCTAGTTTTATTATTTGCACTGCAAAAGGTGAATTGCTGACATATCAAATGTCCCAAATAAAAGGGATTGAGTTCCAGATGATGTTTTTGGCTCATTATCCACTGCATTGTTATCTGAGATGTTGCACTTCCCATACCATATACTGGCTTGCTCTATTGAGTCACTGCCGGAAATGTAGAATTATTTTTTCCCCTATGGAGGTCTTTGAATTACATACACAATGTGGAATGGTCTTCCTGAAGTTAGTAGCTAACGGTAATTATTAAAGCAGCATATAGGTGATTTCTTAGCCAACTGATGAACGCTAGTGGACATGCAGCATGCAGGGAAGACTGTATTGTTAAAACGAAAGATTAAAATCAGCTGGCTATGAGAATGCACAGCTCTCCTAACATCAACTGTGGTCTGAGTACCTATTCATTCAGAGAATGGGCTGACTTCCGTATAAGGTCATTATTATTATTCTGTGCTATTTTGTAGTTGGTGAAGGCCCTGAATTCCCACAATAAAAATAAAGAATCAATTCCATTCATGAATATATATACATATATATATATATAGAATTGCAAATTATGTTGCAAAAAATTTAGTTTTATCCATTAACATGACAATTATTCCACAGAAACCTTTTAAAGAATAACATAAAATTACTCAGAAATATGTGATCTGCTATGTGAAGGGCCAAGCCCCCTTTTCAAATAGTGCCCCTAGTGGCTAATTCTGGCCAAATTGCGTATTACACGAAAGCAACCATAGATGATGGCAATTCACGGCTAACACTGAAGTGTCTGCTGCAAGCTGATTGGCTGATGGCAGCTATGTCTTTGACGTAACCCAGTCAACAGTAGAAAACCACAAACAGTTTAGTACAAAGATGCACTACACCAAATTCCAGATCAATCAGACGTACAATGCCTGAAAATATTTTTGAAAAACTATTTGAACTTAACTCTGCTCTTATGGAGAACCACACCCCAACATTAGTAGACAGCCTCAGCATTTAATCCTAAACACAACTAGTATAATGCAAAATCCTTCTAAAATGCAATTTTTTATAACTATTTAAATTAAAGTTAATTAAGCTCTGCCATGGAATATTTTACTGGCATGAGGTGGCCATGTTGTTTACAAATGTAAAATGTTTTTGATAAATATTGACTTGACTTACTGTTTTTTTTATTGATATAGCAAAAAATATTTATGCAGTAAGCCACAGAATCAGGAGAAAGAAAGTCTCACAATACACCTTATTTTATAAGGGACATGCTTGTTTTGTTTGCATTAACACAACAGCAACCCATAGTGATTTATTTGAGTGAGATTGCATCAGCTACTCGCAAATCCATAGAGGGATGTACCGTTCAAGTTTGGTGTACATAGCTCAGTGATAGCTCTGTTATGTTTGATTGGCATGTGGTGGCCCGTGTGGTGGCCATATTATTTATACATTTAAAAATTGATAGTTATTGATGTTCAGACTTTGCTGAGTAATTTGACACCAAATTTCTGAAGATATGGCAAAGAAATCTTAGTTCTCAAAAGTACATTTTGCATATTTTAACCAAATTAAAGAGCTAAAGAGCAGAGCTAAATAACCCAAAAGGCAAAGGTTTCACTGTACCTCTTACTTGACAAGATATGCTTGCTTTTAAGCAATTACTAAGGGGTCTTTCAAGGTATCGATCATTCAATTTTTGTGACGAGAGTTCAATGTTTAATCCACTTCCAGATTAACATAAAGATACAGTATATCAAGTTTCAGACTTAGAGGTCCTGAGAAACAATTAGCTGAAGTGTGCCCCACACCTATGTATGACCACACCCTAAACTTTACATACCACCTCAGAATTGTACTGATTTGTTGATTTGTATGAATCAGTACAGCCAGACATGAGTTACAGCTGCTTGAGTAAATTGAGTAAAGTTTAAGTAAATTGGGCTCCGCCAAGCTAGAACTGATAAACATGTGGTAGCCATATTATTTAAAAAATATCAACATGTTTTTCATAATTATTGAAGTGCTCAGACTTCTGAGTAGTTTGACACCAATTTTGTAAAGATTGGGAAAAAAAAGATTCCTAGGACAAGTTCTCAAAAGCAGGTTTTACATATTTTGCACATTAATTAAAAAAGTAGGCAGAACTAAATGGCTCTTGTTTTTTTTTTTTTTTCGTTTTGTTTGGAGAAACCAAGGAATAAGTGACAAAAATATTATTAATTGTAGGCCATTCTAAGATATAAACCAGGATGTAAAACATTTCGCTACAGCTCCACTGTTAGGACGACCAGGCTCATCTGTAGCCTTAGTAACAGGAGGGGGTACTACCTATTGACCAAAGTTTTTTTTTATTTTATTTTTGTATTTATTTTTTTTTTAATCACTTACAGTTTACAGTAGAGAAAGAAAAACATGCTTAGCCCCCTAAAAAGTAATGCAATAGAGAATAGAGTGTATATACTTAAAGAAGCAACCATCTTGCAGTTGAACATGGTGGTATTCTAGGCCATAAAAACAATATATATTTGCTAATTAAAAATGTAAAACATTGCAACCCTGGAAAAAAAAAGCTACTTGAAAAAGTGACAGCAGTGCTCTAACATGACTCATGCATGACCCATGCATAAACTGAAATAGCCAGAAAGGTACACGCATTGGTGTTTTGTATAATTTAGTTGTGCAATTTTATCTTTCTTACACAAAATTACAGTAGTCTGCATTTCCATTTAATACAGAATCTTTGTTTTTATTTGGTTGAACATTTTTTTCTGGCTGATTAATCATTTTCAACTAATTGTATTGCATATTGTAGTTGATAAACCTAAATTTAATAAGACATAGCAGGTACAGATTCATGTTTTCCTGCATTTTAAAATGTTACTGATGTTATTAAATGTAATTACAGTTGAAAACAAATTGGATAAGATATAATTTTCTTTAGGTTAAAATACTTTTTCTATTTACCCTCACCTGTCTTTGCTTTAATTTTTTCATTAATGTGTCCTTAATTTCTTTGGTCCTAAAGCAGTAGATGAGTGGATTAATGAGGGCAGGGAAAAGACTGTACGTCATTACCACTGCATTGCGGAGATTTGATTCAACACGAAATCCAACATTAAATGCAATATATACAAAACTTCTGGGAAGATAGTACAGGCAGATAATAAATAGCTGTGGAGTACATGTTAAAAAGGCTTTATAGCGTCCATCTTTATTTGAGATTTTCATGACTGAAATAATGATGGCCACATAAGAAAATATGATATAAATTAAAGGACCCCACAGTACAGTCATAGCTATGGCAAAACTAGTGTCTTTTATGGCTGTTATGTCTGCACATGCTAGATTTCTTACTGAAATATGGTCACAGTAGCAGTGACGTATAATATTTGGGCCACAATAAGGCACACTAAGGATATGTGCAGTAATGACACCAAGCTGGAGGAGGGTTCCTATCCAAAGCACTGAACAAAGAATTGCAATAGTGGTGTGTGTAATCAGAACTGGATATCTCAATGGGTTACATATGGCAACAAATCGATCAAGGGCCATTAATGCCATAAGAAATGAGGTGCAAGTCCCAAAATAATGGACAAAATACATTTGTGTAAAACAACCATTGAATGAAATGATCTCTGACATCCAGTACTTAGCAATGATTCTGGGCAGAGTTGTAGTTCCAAATCCAAGATCTGATATTGCAAGATTACAGAAGATGATATACGTTGGCTTCTGAAGACTTTTTTCACATGCCACAAATACAAGGATGAAAACGTTCCCAGATGCCAGCATCAGATAAATGAAGAAGAAAAAGGTTCCTACCAATCCATAATACTTAGCAGGAATTCCTGTGAATCCTTCAAGGACAAATTCAGGAATATTGGTCGTGCTGTTTTTGTACAGTGTTTCAGTATAGATAGACATCTGACAAAAAAGAGCATAATTGTTTACAATATATTTTACACAAGACTACAGTTAAAAAATCTTTCTTGGTTTAAAATGAATTTTTCATTTAGTGAAATCATATATGTATATGTGGAAGATACAAAATATAATAAAGATATATAAAAGATACTGTATCCACAACACTTGAATCATACCTTCCCTAAATTTTGATCCAGGCTCTTACAAAGCTGCCCACAGACTGAGGGATGAGCCTTTTAAACCCTCACTGTTGAGGCTTTGCGCATACTTTTGACGTAATTATTTGTATCTGACCATACCCTTTGCGAGTAAACCCACTTGCTTTACATATTCAGACTGCATGATTGCTAGATACAGTATACACTATGATTTTGAACCACTACCTTTCCATAAATATTCAGCGTTCTTCTTATTAACAAAGAACAAGTATTTTGATTAAATATCTGTCACAGTAGGGTACAGCTAACTTTGCTTTAAAATGCACAGTTATCAACATATCCTGCTTTACTGTAGCTTTTTGACAGCTTGACATATTCAAGCTATTCTTTCAGGATGTTTTAGCAGATATGTTGTTTTCTAATATATTCCAAGCCTTTTTTTTTCTTTCTAATGAGCAGCATTTTGCATTTCCCTCAAGTCGGGCCCACAGAACTAATTTAATCATGAGGTTGAAGTGCTGTTACTTCGGAACATGTCTGAAAATATAAATCATCAGGCTCACGTATCAGCATGTTTCTAAATCCAGCTTGAATCTAAGGACATTTTTACACTTGGTCTGAACAATCGTCTGCGCTCTCTGGATGGATTTTGGGTTCATTTGGGGGCAGGGTTCATCCTCGCATGTTTGCTGTCATGTAAATTAATTATAGAACCATGACTCGATTGTGTAATTCCATTCATCACTTTCCATACGTATTTTAATGTATAACATAATGGAATTACTCATACAAATACATGTTTTAAACGCTAGTAAATCGATTCCTGTTACAATGTATTTACACATGTTATGATGTAAAAGTAACTATATATTGCAATGTAATGTTATTTACCTTAACATAAATATATACAAAAGAAGTCTCCAAGAAGCCCACAATTTCATCACAGGATCTGCTAATAAGCTTATCCCTGGAGCCAGCATTACACTTCAGCCATCAACACCAGACAGAAGGATATCATTATATGGAATGAAGCATAAATGGATGGAGACACATATGGATCACATTAGTTTACTGTGAAGCTACGTCTTAGTTGGTGCTTATCTTGGCGAGAGCCAAGTTCACCGGCCTAAAATCAGCAAGAAATTTAACATCTACTCTCATGTAATGGAAATCATGAAGATCTGGATAGGTCCAGTGACTGCTGTGAATAGTGCAGCTGGCAACAAGGGAAAGACCTCGTGACAGCCTGGAGAGACAGCTGACTGGAGCAAAGAGACCCCATTGGGGCTGGTAAGGGTTAGCTACCCTCGTCGGCAGTATCCAGCTCTGAGTTTACAGGATGCTGGAGACACCCGCCCAAAGCTTTAAAAAAAATAAAGAAAATACCGCTAGAGTCTGCAAGAATGGGGACGGAAGATGACTCAACGTTGGACAACATGGTTAAGGACTTAGGAACGGAAATGGATATAAGTATGGCGAGTACTTCACAAAAGGCTAGTTCAAGATCTGCAGTTAGCAAAGACATGGAACTCCAGGTGTGTGTCTGTGGTTGGAGCAAGGCGACATCATTCAGGGGTTTGAAGATTCATCAAGGGAGAATGAAATACTTGAGGGAGAAGGGAAAAGGGCCTCGCATTGATCAGTACTTCTTAAGAAGTCAGTCAAGTCAGTTGAATGAAATCCAGCGACAGGAAGCAAACCACAGTTCGCAGGATATCAGCACCCTTGTCATAGATGTGAGGAGGACTTGCATGGACACAGTTAGTGATGAACCTAATAATCCTTGTGAACCCAATCAGACAAACCAGCGTAAGAGAGAAAAGAACCTCAACGGGCACAAGCCTGGAGTTAAATGGCCAAGAGCTTGTGAGAAAACTGCATGGGACAAAGTAAACACAGATCTCTGTTTTACATTGGAAAGGTTAAGTGGAACAGTTGAAAAGAAACTGGATAAATTTGGGGACATAATTTACGCATGGAAGTGAGAGGTTTAGAGTTGAAAAAGGAAGGAAAAAGTACAAACTATTCCTGGAAAGTCTAGACGGCAGCAGGAGAGAAAGGAGACAGTTAGAGAAAGGAGACAGCTGAGGAAGCAATGGAGAAGAGCAGAAGAAAGTCAGAAGTCATAAAAGATAAGCTTGCAACATTGCACAGAGCTGAGCGCCTACGGAAACGCTACAAAAAGAAGGAGTGTGCGAGAACTAACTTTTATAAAGACCCATTCAAATTTGTAAAGAAGTTATTCACCAGCGAGAAGAATGGTGCGCTAAAGGCATCTAAGTTTGAGCTGGAGAGATATTTGGAGGAAACGCATACAGATTCAAAAAGGCAGGAGCCTATGTCAATTCCTTCAGACATTCCACCTATCAATCCACCAGAATACCAAATGGAGGACTGTGTACCTAAGTGGTAAGAAGTAGAGCAAGCTGTAAAAAAAGCAAGGGCTTCATCATGTCCAGGGCCTGATGGTGTCACGTATTGTGATGCAACGGAGATAAGGATGGATGCAATCGCAGGTTAACAGTTTTATTTAAGAGACACAGGCAGGAAAATCCAAAACGTGATCCAAAAACGTAATCCAGTAACATGCAAAGTTCAGACGATCGGCAAACAGGCATACATGGGGCTAGGCAGGAATCAAGGTCGCAGTCACGGGATACAGGGTCGAGAAACAAAACAAGAAACATGAACAATAGCACGGGACTGAGAGCGGAGAAACTACCGTGAACTAAACTGACTATGACTATGACGATGACTATCTATATTTACTCTAATCTATCTTATCTAATATTCCGCACCGTGTGCTGGGAGGCGGGCGGTATATATACAAACATAATCAGCGTTGTAATGGCTGACGGCTGAGGGCAATTCAGACACACGTGAAACAACAACCAACGACAGAACAGGGAGGAGACATAACAGAAACATAACAAATGCACGTGTCGAAATGTCACAATTATCAACAAGGGAAAAGCAGGTGCTCGCGCACCTGCTCGTGCACGCGTGCTCACATGCTCCACAGCGCGCTGCTTAAAGGGGAACTCGTGACAGAACCCCCCCCCCCCCCCCCAAAGGCACTCCTCCCGGTGTGCCATGAAACATCCATCTCCATTGGCGGCCCCGGCCCCCTGGGCAAAATGTTCCAAGCTGAACCAGGAGACCGCATGGCATTTTTAACGAAACAAAAAAGCAGAGCGACTTTCACAGCAGAGCAGGAAAGCAGAGCGATGTCCTCGGCGGTACATGAAGGCAGAGCAACGTTCACCGCAGAGCAGGAAAGCAGAGCGACGGGCTCCGCAGTGCAGGAAAGCAGAGCGTCGTCCTCTGCGGGACAGGAAAGCAGAGCGATGTCCTCTATGGAGCGAGGAAACAGAGCAACGTACTCAGCAGTACAGGAAAGCAGAGCGACATCTTTGGCTGAACAGGAAGGCAAAGCGACCTCCTCGGCCGAACAGGAAGGTAGAGCGACGTCCTCGGCGGTGCAGGAAAGCATAGTGACGTCCTCAGCAGAACAGGAAAGCAGAGCAACGTTCTTGGCAGAGCAGGAAGGCAGAGCGACGTCCTCGGCGGAACAGGGAAACAGAGCGACGTACGCAGCCGTGCAGGGAAACAGAGGGACGTCTGCAGTGGAACAGGAAAGTGGAGCGAAGTTCCCAGCAGAACAGGAAAGTAGAGTGACGTCCTCGGTTGAGTAGGAAAGCAGAGCAACGTACTCAGCAGAGCCTGCAGGCTAAAACTTGGCTGGTCATGTCAGCAGACTGGGACGTGAGCAGAGCTTGGTTGTCCGTGTCAACAGACACTTGGTTGTGCATGTCAGCAGACATGTATGTGAGCAGAGCTTGGTTGTCTGTTTCAACAAACTTAGGGGTGTGCAGAACTTGGTTGTCCCCATCAGCTGACTTGGGCATGAACATAACTTGGCTGTCCTTGTCGACAGACTCGGGCGTGAGCAGAACTTGGCTGTCAGTGTCGGCAGACTCGGGCGTGAGCAGAACTTGGCTGTCAGTGTCGGCAGACTCGGGCGTGAGCAGAACTTGGCTGTCAGTGTCGGCAGACTTGAGCTTGAACAGAACTTGGTCGGCCGTATCAGTAGACTTGGGAGTGAGCAGAACTTGGTCGGCCGTGTCAGTAGACTTGGGCTTGAGCAGAACTTGGTCGGCCGTATCAGTAGACTTGGGCGTGAGCAGAACTTGGTCGGCTGTGTCAGTAGACTTGGGCTTGAGCAGGGCTTGGTTGTCCGGGTTAACAGACAGTTGGGACAGTAACTGGGCTTTACAGTGGATCTGTGGAGCTGAGACCCCCTCCTGAAACTCAGGCTGGAGCTCTGGTGCTGGGGTCTCCCTGTTGACCTCTAGTTGGAGCTCGGCAGGTGAGCCCACCTCGTGGGTCTCAGGTTCGAGCTCTGAGGTCGGCAGGTTAACCTCCGGCTGGGGCTCTGATGCTGGGGCCTCCCTGTTGACCTCTAGCTGGAGCTCGGCAGGTGAGCCCACCTCGTGGGTCTCAGGTTCGAGCTCTGAGGTCGCCAGGTTAACCTCCTGCTGGGGCTCTGCATGAGTTTGCCTGTAGTAGTGGGTAAACGGCAGGGCAGGTTTGCCTGCCAGACTTACCCCCCCCCCCCAAAGTTGTTCTAGCTTGACCCGCGCCTCCGGACTCCCGAACCACATCATGAACTCCCCCACAAACTGTTCTACACTGTCCAGGGTCCTACAGTGCTTATCCAGTAGGAGCTGCACCCATTGACGGGCCGGTCCAAAGAACTGGGACCACATGAATCAGAGCCTTTGCTTCTCCTCTGGCTTAGGGTCTAACAGGCTGGAGAAATAAAATTGACAGTGTACCAGAAAATATTCCGGGGCACCGAAAAATCCGTCAAATGGATCAGGAAGCTCCATAAATGTCCGTTGTGGGAATTGGACTGAGTCCATAGCGGGGACGGTTGGCGTCGACTTCCAGGTTCTGCGTTTTCTCCGTTCTCCTGCTGCATCCATGTTTTTGGCGGAATATTCTGTCACGTATCATGATGCAATGGAGATAAGGATGGATGCAATCGCAGGTTAACAGTTTTATTTAAGAGACACAGGCAGGAAAATCCAAAACGTGATCCAAAAACATAATCCAGTAACATGCAAAGTTCACACGATCGGCAAACAGGCATACTGTTTGAGAACCACTTAGAGAACTTAGAGAACCACTCCACACACAACTCAATCCCTCATCCGCAATTTTCCATCCCAACCCTAGAACTCTATCTCTGACCCAGGCCCTAACCCTAACCTCTGAACCCTACTGCGGACCCTAACCCCAACCCTAACCATAACCCTTGAACCGTACCGCTGACCCTAACCCTAACCCTTGAACCCTATGCCTGACCCCAACCCTAACCCTAAACCTAACCTTTGAACCTGATCGTTGACCCTAACCCCAACCCTAACCATAACCCTTGAACCCTACCGCTGACCCTAACCCTAACCCCTGAACCCTATGCCTGACCCCAACCCCAACCCTAAACCTAACCTTTGAACCGGATCATTGGCCCCAACCCTAACCATAAGCTTGGAACCCGATCGCGGACCCTAACCCCAACCCTAACCCTAACCTTTGAACCCCATGCCTGACCCCAACCCGAACCCTAAACCCAACCTTTGAACCCCATCGCTGACGCTAACCCCAACCCTAACCATAACCTTGGAACCCGATGGCGGACCCTAACCCCAACCCTAACCATAACCTTTGAACCCTATGCCTGACCCCAACCCGAACCCTAAACCTAACCTTTGAACACCAACGCTGACCCTAACCCCAACCCTAACCATAACCTTGGAACCCAAATGACATTAGTAGAGTTATGTGACAAATGCGTACGGGAGGCAGCACCTGTGTTGAAAACTGGAAGAAAGTGGGTGGCAAAGAAAGCTGTGGAGGATGCAAAGGCTGCCCTTCAAATTGGTGATATTATGGGGCAAGTTCAGCATGGAAGAGAGGGTCTTGGTTTCAGTTCAGCTCCTCCTGTGTTGATGCTACTAGATCTTACAGCTGCCTTTGATACTGTAGACCATTACATACTTCTCTGGTGCTTAGAGCATCTGTTTGGTATCAAAGGCACTGCCCTACAATGGCTCAGCTCATATCTTAAGGACAGGTCTTTCTCGGTAGCGTTGGGTAATTTCTGCTCTTCTTCTAGTCCTATTATTAGTGGTGTTCCTCAAGGTTCCATTTTGGGCCCACTTCTTTTTAATTTATATATGCGGCCGTTGGGGAATATTATTAGGGCTCACAATGTCTCTTTTCATTTATATGCTGATGATACCCAGTTGTACATTCCTTTGAAAGCTGGTGACTCCGTTCAGCCATTGTTGGACTGTCTGGATGACATTAAAAAATGGTTGACAAATAATTTCCTCCGATTTAATGAAGACAAAACTGAAATAATTGTTTTTGGCCCCCTGAGATTGAGAGATGGTCTCATTAACGAGCTCCATAAACACTTTCCCTCAATTTCTTCCCAGGTTCGGAACCTTGGCTTCATTCTGGACTCAGAATTATGCCTAACCAAGTAGATAAATTTGGTCATTAACACTAGTTTTTATCAACTATGGATTATTTCAAAACTCAAAACATTTTTGTCTTTCCAGGATTTGGAGAAGGTTATTCATGCTTTTATTACTTCTCGCTTAGATTACTGTAATTCATTATACTTGGGTCTTCCTCAGTCATCTCTGACTTGTCTTCAGATGGTTCAGAATGCAGCTGCAAGGCTGTTGACCAGGGCAAAGAAGTCTGATCGTGTCACCCCAATTTTAGCATCGCTTCACTGGCTCTCAGTTTGTTTTAGGATTCAGTTTAATGTTCTGATGTTTGTTTTTAAAACTCTTAATAATCAAGCTCCTTCGTATCTTGAGGATCTTCTTAATCCACATTCATCAAACAGATGTCTAAGATCTTCTGATAGGTTTCTTTTGCATGTCCCTCATTCCTGGTTAAAAACAAAGGGGGATAGAGCTTTTGCTGTTGCTGCCCCCCATCTATGGAATCAACTGCCACTGGACATCCGCCTTGCACCTTCTATTACTACTTTTAAAAATAGGCTTAAAACATATCTCTTCTACCAGGCTTTTTGATCAAATTTTTAATTGTTTAAATACATTTTTTCATTGATTTTTTCTATTGTCTATTGTCTGCTTTTATTTGGTCTAATTCTGTTTCTATTTTACTTTCTGTACTCTGTTCAGCACTTTGGTCAGCGTTGCTGTGTGAAACGTGCTATACAAATAAATTTTACATACTTACTTTACTTACTCCTACATGGCACAAGGCAGCCCCAGCGCAACGGAGGATGCTTGTAGTCAACGAGGTGCAAAAGCAGGAGGAGAGGATGAGGTGTATAAAGGCAATTTCCCAGGGCAAGTAGGGAGAATGGATGAGATGGGAGAGTGTGGAACAACGCAAGATTGGCTGGCAAGACCTATGGTCCATGGAACAGAGCAGGATCAGTTTCCTTATAAGGTCAACATATGATGTTCTCCCATCACTACAGAACCTAAATCTTTGGGTAGGAGAGGATCCCTCATGTCCTTTGTGTTCATCACCTGCAACATTAAGGCACATTAGTTTACTGTGAAGCTACGTCTTAGTTGGTGCTTATCTTGGCGAGAGCCAAGTTCGCCGGCCTAAAATCAGGGTGGCTCAAAAAGAAGTAATGGAGGGTTATGCAATGACCTAGTCAAAGCCCGGATTTGAATCCCATTGAATTGGTGTGAGGGATTTGAAATAAGCAGTACATGCAGGAAAACCCTCAAACATCATGCAACTGAAGGCTCACATTCCCCAATGCAACCTGCAATCGATTTGTGACCTTAGTAGTGCCTACTCAGCGTGGCTCAGGGTCCCTTTCCAGAACCTTCACACTGACTGTCCCTTAATGGTGGAATGAACTTCCAACCTCAATCCGGACAGCAGAATCTGTCAAAAAAAACAGCTAAAGATCCATCTCTTCCGTAAGCAAGTTATATTAAACCCCAAATTATATTAAAAAACAAACAAACAAAAAAACAACCTTACACTGGCTTTTACACCTCTACTCTGCTTACACTACAGACTCTGCTTTTCTATAACTAAATTAAAAATCTTGTACGGTAGCACTACTTAAGTGACGTGCGGTCAGGGGAGGCAGTGTCATCATGAAATGTAAAAAACAAATAATGATATATATATATATATTTGTCCACTGATCGGTGATAGAAATGTAATTATTGTATGATTCCAATCATTCCAATGATTTTTATAGTCAATATCGCTGAATTTGTGTATTTTTCTGTTCAAATACGGGGGAAAGACGCGAAGGGAGGCAGCGACAGGCTGAGCCTCCTCTCGGATTGTGCAATCCCTCACAAACTGGATTGAGCTGCTCTTTTTTTTTCTCAACTTGAGCACATGCAATTGATCTCTCTGTATGTCACCAATGTAATGTTTGTCCTCACATTCCATAGTCTATGTGTATAACATATTAGTCTTACTGATCTGATAGTGATAGTGGTTAGCACGTTCGCCTCACACCTCCAGGGTCAGGGGTTCAATTCCCACCATGGCCCTATATGTGCGGAGTTTGCATGTCCCCCCCGTGTTGCGGGGGTTTCCTCCGGGTACTCCGGTTTCCTCCCCCAGTCCAAAGACATGCATGGTAGGGTGTCCAAAGTGTATGAATGGGTGTGTGAATCTTCTTGTGTGAATGTGTATGAGATTGGCACCCTGTCCAGGGTGTACCCCGCCTTGTGTACGATGTTTCCTGGGATAAGCTCCAGGTTCCCCATGACCCTGAAAAGGAGTTAGTGGTATAGAAGATGGATGGGTGGATGGATCTGACATAATACCGCAGTGAAAAAGCACTTAGTGACAAAGTACCTCTGCCTTACTGAAGGGGGCATGTCTGAGCATATGGGCTTGTTCTGCTATTGTCCTTCTTCACATATTACAGACAAATGTCATTGTGGGTAATATGCTAGCTAAAAAGTCAAATAGAGAAAGTCAAGTGCACCGTCCATTTATTTTAATTTTTTGCCCTGACTGCAAAAATGGAAGATTATATAGGTAAGGTAAAACATTTCTTAAAACTGGACTTTCAATAAAAACTGGAAGTGATAAATAATGGAAGACCGATGCCGGAGCTAAAAGATTTGCTTCAAATGACGGGACAGAAGATAACACGCTCGTTTCAAACGGAGTGGTACACCTGAAAACACTGTCTGTGCGGTTGTGCTACGAGAAACTGCCTTTTCTGCTTTCCCTGCCTTTTGTTGTCAACGAGTCACAACGTTTGGAATTCAACGGGATTTTGTGACTTGAAAAATATACCAAGAAGCCTTAGCAGACATGAAAGTTCAACTACTCACATTCCGAACAGCAGAGACTAAATATTAGCATCCACAATGATTAGGTAAAGGAAAACTGAGAGGTTTTAAAAGACCTCATTAATGCAACTTACTTCCTAGCCACACAGCAATTAGCATTTCGTGGTAATGGTGAGAGTACGACCTCTTCTAATCGTGGCAACTATGCAGAACTATTCCATGCTTTTGCTGAGAAAGATGATAGACATTTAAAAACATTCACTGTGTTTTCTGGCTTATCAAACAGAATTCAGAACGATTAAATTGAAGCAATAAGTGATGTGATTAGAAATGATATAAAAAAGGAGATTAATGCAGCCCTATTTGTTGCTGTAGAAGTAGACAAGACAACGGATGTCACAGACAAAGCCCAGATCTGTTATTTTGTATTATGTGGCTAAAAGTGAGGTGGCCTGTGAAGTGAGGGAGGCGTTTTTGGGATTTGATGATGTGAGTAATGACCAACGAGTAAAGGGAAGACCATGCATACACTGCTGTACAGTCCACGACAAAAATAAAAGACCAGCCCTTTTTTTTAATAATAACTAAAAAAAAATTATATAAAACAAGATAAGAAAAAAAAAAAAAGTTATTTTAAAGAATACAACTACATTTGTCTTATTGTTGTGGACTGTATTTACTTTCATTTGTATTGAATGAGTATGAATTGTGGAATTGTGATGGCAAATTAAGAACACACGGAGGGTGCAGAGCAAATGCGCTCTCTCTGAGCCGCTATAAATTTAACGTTCTTCTTTGGCCAAATATGTACCTTACCTATGTGTGTGTAAAGAATGCTGATGTGGGATATGAAACATAACCAGTAGTCAGTGTGCAAGCAGCCAGTTGAATGGTGAATTTATTCTACTCT
The DNA here is from genome assembly GCF_023375685.1 of Ictalurus furcatus. Classification (NCBI taxonomy): domain Eukaryota; kingdom Metazoa; phylum Chordata; class Actinopteri; order Siluriformes; family Ictaluridae; genus Ictalurus; species Ictalurus furcatus. Next base: position 25,573,990 of record NC_071271.1, read on the forward strand.
GTTGAATTCATATATTTGTAAATCTGACTTTGAAAGAGTCAGTGCCTCCCCAGCCACGAACCTCATCGCACGTCACTTCACTACTTGTATTGTTCTCCGCTTGATATGTTGCACTGCTCGTATTTCCTCTTTTGTAAGTCGCTTTGGAAAAAAGCATCTGCTAAATGAATAAATGTAAATGTAACTGAAAGAATATTGCCTGGATGAGTGGTCAAAAATTCCAGCAAGTCTGTTGGACAATTATGCAAAACGTGTACAAAGAGTAATTTCCGTTAAAGGGGGCAAGCTTCGGAGGCCAAGGGTGTACTTAATTTTTCCATAGAAAAATATCACATCTATTGATATTTCTGTTGAATAAATGATTGATGATTGAAAAAGCTAATTTTCCTTGTGGCTTTGTTCAGCTACATTAATTTAATTAATAGGCACTGTTTCAAAGATTATCAAATGTTTGCTTGTCCAAATATGTATTTAAAAAATAAATTCCATGGGGTGTACTTATTTTTTCACATGATGTTTGAGGGCTTTCTTGCATGTACTGCCTGTTACAACATTTCAATTACTAGCAGATCCTGTGATGAAACTTTATTTATTTTTGTGGGCTTTGTTTTGTAATAAGCATTCTGCACCTGGAGTCTCAACCTTCTCTCTAATAGCAGGTCTTACAATGACTATTCAGTACTTTATGTATTACACTGCACTTTATTTATAATGTATTACATTAAAATGTATGATAACTGCACACACACAAAAAAATCACAGACCTTGCAAAGGAGATACATGAAAAAGCTGTTTAAGTACACAGAGTGGTTGAAGAAAAATAGGAAACAGGTGGGTTAGAATTCAGGTGCATGTGAGCATTGTAATGTCTGGGCTGGGCCCACTACCCATCCAGGAGTTGCTCCTGGATGGGTAGTGGGTCTGCATATGATAATAATCCATAAATTCTATTTTGTATGGTGGACACATACTAAAATCAAATTGAATAAAGAGATATTATACTAAAAAGCGTCATCTAAATTTGTTTTAAAATATTGGAATATTGCATTAAAACAGAATGGTTAAAAATGTATTATAAAAATTCATGTATTAATAAAAATAATATAATAATAAAAGGTAAATGTAATAGTGTATATACTCAACCAGTCATCTTGCAATCAAATATGGTTGTAGACTAAGCTGTTTAAAACAAAAACAAAAAATACTATATAAAATACACATAGCAACCTTGGGGGAAAAAATCACTTGAGTACTGAATTAGTTACAGCAGCACTCTAAGTTAAACCTTGTAAAAACTGAAATAGCCACAAAGGTACAAGCATCAGCATTGTGTTATTAATAACAAAAATAAGAAGAAATAGCAGGTACAGATTTATATGTAGCATGCTACTGATTAGCTATGCATGATAAATATTTGATTCAGATATAATTTTCTTTAAGTTAAAATAGTTTTTCTATTTACCCTCACCTGTTTTTGTTTTAATTTCTTCATTAATGTCTCCTTAATTTCTTTGGTCCTAAAGCAGTATATGAGTGGATTGATGAGAGAGGGGAAAAGACTGTACATCATTACCACTGCAATGCGGAGGTTTGATTCAAAATGAAATCCAGCAGTAAATGCAATATACACAAAACTTCTGGGGAGATAGTACAGGCAGATGATAAATAGCTGTGGAGTACATGTTAAAAAGGCTTTATAGCGTCCATCTTTATTTGAGATTTTCATGACTGAAATAATGATGGCCACATAAGAAAATATGATATAAAATAAAGGACCCCACAGTACAGTCATAGCAATGGCAGTACTAGTGGCTTTTATGGCTGTTATGTCTGCACATGCTAGATTAGTTATTGAAATATGATCACAGTAGCAGTGACGTATAATATTTGAGCCACAGTAAGGCACACTAAGGGCATGCGCAGTAATGACACCAAGCTGGAGGAGATTTCCTATCCAAAGCACTGAACAAAGAATCGCAATAGTGGAGTGCTTAATCAGAACTGGATATCTCAATGGGTTACATATGGCAACAAATCGATCAAGGGCCATTAATGCCATAAGAAATGAGCTGCAAGCCCCAAAATAATGGACAAAGTACATTTGTGTGAAACAACCACTGAATGTCATGGTCTTCTCTGACATCCAGTACTTAGCAATGATTCTGGGCAGAGTTGTACTTCCAAATCCAAGATCTGATATTGCAAGATTACAGAAGATGATGTACGTTGGCTTCTGAAGACTTTTTTCACATGCCACAAATACAAGGATGAAAACGTTCCCAGATGCCAGCATCAGATAAATGCAGAAAAAAAAGCTTCCTACCAATCCATAATATTTAGCAGGAATTCCTGTGAATCCTTCGAGGACAAATTCAGGAATATTGGCCGTGCTGTTTTTGTACAATGTTTCAGTATAGATAGACATCTGACAAAAAAGAGCATAATTGTTTACAATATATTTTACAGAAGACTAAAGTTAAAAATCTTTCTTGGTTCATATATATATATATATATATATATATATATATATATATATATATATATATATATATATAAAACTATGCAGAAACAAAATGCAGTATCATTAAATCCACAACAATTTAATTATACCTTGCCTAAATTTTGATCCAGGCTCTTACAATGCTGTCCACAGACTAAGTGATGAAGACTTACCATGGCTAGGGGTTTTTAAACACTTACTGTTGAGGCATTATGCATTATTTGGTGTAATGAATATCATTTACATCTGATCACATCCTTAGAGAGTTCAGATGAGCATGCTTGCTTTGTTTATACAAACCGCACAATTGCTAGATATTCACTACAGTCCAAAGGTTTGGAGAGACTATCTTTGCTTAAATATATAGTGTTCTTATTAGTAACACAGATTTTTTATTTATTTATTTAATTAAATACTGGTAGTAGTAGTGTACAGCTTCTGTGCTTTTCTTTAGATTGTACATTTAGTAAAATATAATTATTTACTTTAGCTTTACTTTACAAGCCCTAGCTTTGTGGCAGCTTGCCTGATCTGTAGGCGTCCTAAGTCATTTTCAACTGATGGGACTTGATTTACTTACTGAGTGATCAATCTCATAGAGATTTGATTTAGTAACAGACTCAAGGGCCATTTTCCTGTACTACATTTTGAGTACATGTCAGTAATGCTGTTGTGTTGTGCTGGATAGAGAGATGTCTTTAAATAAATCCAGTGATCCAGGTTTCCTACTCAATTTCTACAGGTTAGTATATGTGCTGAGTTTTGTGCCTGTAATTGTTTTGGCTCTGTTGAACTGCATGGTGTGGTGCGGTGGATTGGTGATCCATTCAGGGTGTATTCCAGCTTCACGTGTAGTGTTCCTGGGATTATGCTTATGCAATATAATAATTTAATCATCTCTACATGACTTTACACTATGAGAATATCCAGTGATGTTTAGTCCAATAATATTATATTACCAAACCTACCAACTTTTATGCATTTGGTATAGGAGCACTGCAATTTAACATTGGAGTATGGTTTAAAGTAAGGGATTTAAAAAGATCTCTTTAGCCCAAGAATGCAAAAAAAGCCTGTCTGATGACAAAAGAAGTCTCCAAGAAGCCCACAATTTCATCACAGGATCTGCTAATAAGTCTTGCAATTGTTGGTATAAAAGTGCATGCGACTACAATCGGAAAGAGATTGCACAAATTTGACCTGCATGGGAGGTGTCCCAGGAAAAAACCATTGCAAGACTACAGTTTGCCAATGAGCATATAGGCAAAGACCAGGCCTTTTGGAATTCTGTTCTCTGGACAGACGAATCAAAGATAGAGTTGTTTGGCCACAGTAACAGCAATGTTTGGCGCAGAGCAAAGAGAGCTTTGGTGGTGGAAATGGTTTGGGGTTGTTTCCCTGCCTCAGGGACTGGACAGCTTGCATTCACTGATTTAATTATGAATTCTGCATCGCATCATATCAAGGAGTGCTTGAAGATAATTTAAGGTCATCTGTTCAAAAGTTGAAGTTGAACTGAAAGTGGACCTTTCAACAGGATAATGATCCTAAGCATACTAGAAATCCACCAAGGAATGGCTCAAAAAGAAGTAATGGGGGGTTATGGAATGGCCTAGACAAAGCCCAGATTTGAATCCCATTGAAATGGAGTGAGGGATTTGAAATAAGCAGTACATGCAGGAAAAACCTCAAACATAATGCAACTGCAGGCTTACATCCCCCAACGCAATCTGCAATCGATTTGTGACCTTAGTAGTGCCTACTCAGCGTGGCTCAAGGTCCCTTTCCAGAACCTTCACATGGACTGTCCCTTGGTCAGTGGTGGGATGAACTTCCAACCTCAATCCGGACCACAGAATCTGTCAAAAAACAGCTAAAGTCCCACCTCTTCCGTGAGCACATAACTAAACCCTAAAATGCAAACCAAACATTATCTTAAAGAACAAAACACAAAAACAACCTTACACTGGCTTTTACACCTGTACTCTGCTCACTCTGCTTTTCTAGAACTAAATTAAAAATCTTGTATGGTAGCACTACTTGTATTGTTCTCCGCTTGATATATCGCTTTGCTTGTATTTCCTCATTTGTAAGTCGCTTTGGAAAAAAGCATCTGCTAAATGAATAAATGTAAATGTAACTGAAAGAATATTGCCTGGAAGAATGGTCAAAAATTCCAGCAAGCCTGGTGGACAATTATGCAAAACACTTACAAGGAGTAATTTCTGTTAAAGGGGGCAAGCTTCGGAGACCAAGGGTGTACTTAATTTTTCCATAGAAAAATATCACATCTATTGATATTTCTGTTTGTCACGTACCGTGGGTGGAGACGGAAGCAGTTGCAGGTGACAGAATCCAGGCAGAATAATCCAAAGGGGAAAGACAAAGTCCGTGGTCGATAAACAGGTGAGGGTCAGGCGATCAGGCAAACAAACAAAACAAGGCTAGGAAAAAATCGAGGTCGGGGACGGAAACACTGGTCAAAAGTAACTGTAACGGTGTGTGTGATTAGAAGTCTGGGTAAGGCGAGCGCATGTGTGTGTGGGAAGCGTAGTCCTCAGCGGCCATGTTTGAAGTTAGCGGTGCCTCCTGGGAAACTGAGTCATGGCTGGGCTGAGATATGACAGAGCCCCCCCGAAGGGCTCACTCCGGGAGCAGAGTCCTTTCTGGGTCTCCCCCAGGGTCGTGGTCCTGGAAGTTCGGGGTGTGATGCGTGGATGTCTTTACATAGCTGCGGGTCCAGGATGTCTTGCGCCAGCACCCAGCACTGTTCTTCTGGCCCGTAGCCCTCCCACTCGATTAAATACTCCAGCTTACCCCTCCTGCACCGTGAGTTTAGGATACTCTTGATGAGGTAGGCGGGTTGCCCATCGATCTCCAGTAGGACAGGACGGATTTAGCTAGAGGTCCTGTGATGACGGGCTTGACTCGTGACACATGGAAGGCGGGAGCTATGCGACTGTGTCGAGGTAGTTCCAGACAGTAGGTGACCTCATTGATCTGCTTGACAACTTTAAATGGCCCTGTGTACTTTGAGGTGAGTTTCTTGCAGCCATGTGGCTGTCTTAAGTCCTTGGTGGACAACCAGACTCTATCACCGGGTGGTACTGTGGGTGCTTGTTGCGACGACGATCAGCCTTGTGCTTGTAGGTGTGTGCTGTCTGTACCAGGCGCTGGTGTGTGCTGGCACAAACCTGTTTGCTCATCTGGAACCACTGGTCAACTGCTGGTGATTCCGTGGGGTTCGCATTCCAGGGTAACAGTGGAGGCTGGTATCCTAGCACACATTGGAATGGTGTGAGCACTGTGGCTGAGTGACGCAGCGAAATCTGTGGGTATTTGGCTCAGGGGAGGAATCTGCTCCAGTCCTCGGGGCTTGAGGCACAGAATGTTCTAAGGAACCGGCCTATCTCCTGGTTCACTCGTTCCACTTGGCCATTGGCTTGTGGATGGTAGCCAGATGTGAGGTTGACAGTGATCCCCATTTTCTCCATGAAACTGGACCATACCCTGGACGTGAATTGAGGTCCCCGATCATTGACTACTTCCTCCGGGATGCTGAAGTACCTGAACACGTACTGAAAGAGTACCTAGGCTGTCATGAAGGTGGTGGGAAGGGCATGTAGTGGAATGAGCCTTACAGATTTCGAAAATTGGTCCACCATCACCAGAATGGTTGTGTTACCCTGGGATTCTGGTAGGTCTGTGACAAAGTCAATGGAGATATGGGACCAAGAGCATTCCGGTACAGGTAGGGGCTTGAGCTTGCCGGCCGGTAATGTCCGTGGGACTTTACATTGAGCACACGAAGAGCATCAAGCCACTACTCTGTGTACCTCCCTCTCCAGGTTAGGGCACCAGTACTTTGCTCGCAACAGATGGTAGGTGTGGTGTGCACCTGGGTGGCCTGTGGCAACCGCCGTGTGGGCCCAGACAATGAGTTCCTGCCGGTGCCGCTCAGGCACAAATCTTCTTCCCAAGGAGCATGTTGCTGGAACCTGTGACTGGGGAATGTTTGCTAAGGTTTGATCCAGCCCCCATTACAGGGCACTGATAATACAGGAGGGGGGAATGATGTACTCCTCATGTTTCCTCAGAACCTCAGTGCTGTCCAGACGAGAAAGGGCATCAGCCTTAGTGTTCTTGGACCCGGGTCTGTATGACAGGGTGAATTGGAACCTTGCGAAGAATAGTGACCATCGGGCTTGACAAGGAGATAACCGTTTGGCGGTATGTAGGTACTCTAGGTGCTTGTGATCGGTGAATATGAGGAAGGGGTGGGTTGCCCCCTCCAGCCAGTGTCGCCATTCCTCCAGGGCTAGCTTTACAGCCAAGAGTTCTCTATTGCCCACATCGTAGTTTCGTTCTGCTGGTGATAGTTTTTGCGAAAAGAAGGCCACTAGATGGAGCTTGGGCCTCTCTCCGAAATGTTGTGTGAGGACGGCTCCTACGCCAATCTCGGACGCGTCGACCTCCACCACAAACGGCTTGGACGGGTCTGGGTGTTTGACAATGGGGAGGTTCTGAAGGCCTTCTTGAGTAGCTCTAGAGCTGCTTGGGAAGCTGGATTCCAGGGCAGGCATTTGGGATTTCCTCTCAGCAGGGACGTCAACAGGTGTGCTATGGAGCTGAAGTCTCTGATGAACCGCCTGTAGAAGTTTGCAAAACCCAGGAATCTCTGTAGCTCCTTCACGGTTACTGGAGTGGGCCATCCTGAGTCAATCAGCGCTTCTAAGGTACAGGACAACCCTGAGTATTCCACTACGACAGGTAACACAAATGCAAGTTGAGATGCGATCTGGGTGAAGGACCCGAACTCATCCCTGGCTGAAGTGGTTTAGCCATTCCGCTATCTCCTAGGTCACGACACTGCTTGAGAGGACATTGTCTGATGAGGTGCCTCTCCTCACCGCAGTAGAAGCAATGAAACTTGTGACGCCATCTCTCTCTCTCATCTGCGTTGAGCCACGCACGCCCCAGCTGCATGGGTTCAGTGGGGAGACTTTGCATGGCAACAGCAGCCTCGCTGCATACTGGATGGCGTCTCTGTAGCAGGCAATCTAGGCGGATAGCCAGGTTAATGAGTGAATCGAGGGTGAGTTGGTTGTCGCGACATGCCAGCTCTGTCATTATATCCGGGTTCAATCCCAGGTGAAACATAGTCTTAAGAGCTGGCTCGTTCCATCCACACCTGGCTGCGACAGTGCGAAACTCTAAGGCATAATCCGCAACGCAGTGTGCACCTTGTTTTAGGGTTAGCAGTTCCTCCCCTGTCTTCTCGTTAACTGGAGAGTGATCAAAGACCATCCGAAAGCGGTCCATCAGCTGTTCCACAGATGTGATGGTGCTGCTTCCCTGCTCCCATTCAGCCGTGGCCCAGAGTAAAGGTCTCCCAGTCAACAGCTCCATGAACTGGGTAATTCTCCGACTCACCGGCATCCCTGGGTAGCACAAGAAAAACCGGGAGCACTGGAGGAGAAAACCCCGACAGCATACCGGATCCCCGTCATATTTCTCCGGTGCCTGTATTGGAGGAAACTGCGCAGGCGTCGGTGCAGTGACCGGCGCGGTTTGAACTAACCTAGCCACCTGCGCACTCAGGTTGGCTAGCTGCTGGTTCTGGTCGCTACTCATTGTACCGTGGCCTTTAATGGCTTGACGCCACAGCGGATCACCCGATGCTTCCATAGGAAGGTGAAGTAATCTGTCATGTACCGTGGGTGGAGACGGAAGCAGTCGCGGGTGACAGAATCCAGGCAGAATAATCCAAAGGGGAAAGACAAAGTTTGTGGTCGATAAACAGGCGAGGGTCAGGAGATCAGGCAAACAAACAAAACGAGGCTAGGCAAAAATAGGAGGGCGGGGACGGAAACACTGGTCAAAAGTAACTTTGTAATGCACGAGCAAAAGGCTTAGAGAATGGCAGAGAAACAATTCAGCTGAACATTACTTCACAAAGTCTCTTCGCTTCCAAAGTCTCTCTTATGCTGTGGTGTGAGTATGTTTGTAATGGGATGCAGGTGTATCTGATTAGAACTCCGGGGAAGGCGAGCGCAGGCGTGTAGGGGAAGTGTAGTCCTCAGCGGTCATGTTTGAAGTTAGCGGTGCCTCCTGGGAAACTGAGTCGTGGCTGGGCTGAGATATGACACAGTTGAATAAATGATTGATGATTGAAAAAGCTAATTTTCCTTGTGGTTTTGTTCAGGTACGTCAACTTAATTAATAGGCACAGTTTCAAAGATTATCAAATGTTTGCTTATCCAAACATGTATTAAAAAAATTAATTCCATGGGGTGTACTTATTTTTTCACATGACTGTAGATGTTTGAGGGTTTTCTTGCATGTACTGCCTTACAACATTTCAATTACTAGCAGATCCTGTGATGAAACTTTATTTATTTTTGTGGTCTTTTTTTGTAATAAGCATTCTGCACCTGGAGTCTCAACCTTCTCTCTAATAGCAGGTCTTACAATGACTATTCAGTATTTTAAGTATTACACTGCACTTTATTTATAATGTATTACATTAAAATGTATGATAACTTCACACAAAAAAAATCACAAACCTTGCAAAGGAGATACATGAAAAAGCTGTTTAAGTACACAGAGTGGTTGAAGAAAAACAGGAAACAGGGGGGTTAGAATTCAGGTGCATGTGAGCATTGTAATGTCTGGGCTGGATTCAGAGTTGCTCCTGGATGAGTAGTGGGTCTGCATATGATATTAATCCATAAATTCTATTTTGTATGGTGGACACATACTAAAATCAAATTTAATAAAGGTATATTATACTAAAAATTGTCATCTAAGTTTGTTTTAAAAAATTGGAATATTGGCAGAAAATTGTGGCTAATTGTTATAAATGAATTCTGAGCATTAATACCTTATTGCATCTCTGGTTTCAACGCGTTGTTTTCTCTCTGTTTTTTATCCTGTTTACCTGTTTGACCATGGACTGTTTTTTTATTCTCACTTTTAATAAAAGTGCATCATATTTTCAAGCTTTGAGTGATATTGAATTAAGCATGTTAAAGCATGGAATATACTTGGCCTTGCCCACTTGTGAAAAATAAATTGAACATTTGTGATTTAAGTACTGTATGTTTCTTTACCTGCCCATTTAAAAAAAAACATTTAGATTTTTTCCCACAGAATTCAGATTATCATCAGCCGAACTCAGGCATGATGTGTGAATCCAATTACAGTACAAACAGAGCAACAAAAAACCCAGTCCACATGTACCATAAATTATTTCAAGATCTTTCATATTAGGTCAAGCTAACTTGGCTTTTTTTACTTTTCTTATCAAGATTTTCTTAACTTCTTCTGTTTTTAGACTGTAGAGTAAAGGGTTGATCATTGGAGGTAGCAGGCTATACAGCATAATGATGGCTATTTGCAAATCAGCATTAAAGGTGATACCTATATTCGCAGCCAAGTAATTAAAACACCTGGCTAAGAAGAAGAGTGCAATATAATAAGTTGAGAACTACATGTGGAAAAAAACTTTAGCCGCCCGTGTGCACTTGATATTTGTAGGACAGCTAAAATAATACAGGAGTAAGAGAACACAATAATGGCAAAAGATCCCAACAGTACTACCATGGCATAAACAAAAGCAGGAAAACAATATGGAGTCCTGTCAGTGCATGCAAGTCGGGTAACAGATACATGATCACAATAGCATTGAACAATGGTGTTGGCTCCACAGTAAGGGAGGGGAGAAGCCCGAACAACCATCATTATAATGCTAGAATGAGCAAAAACCCAGACTACAATACACATAATTAATATATTTCTATTTGACATAATAGAATGGTAACGAAATGGGTAGCAGACTGCTACATATCGATCTATGGCCATTACAGCTAGTGTGTATGAATTGACTGTACCAAAATAATGCACTAAGTACATCTGAAAAAAACAAGCTGCAAAAGAAATGGTCCCATCTTGGAACCAATATTGAGCAATGATCTTTGGTAAGGTGCATGTACTGAACAACACATCAGACAACATGAGACTTATATAAATAAAATACATGGGTTTATAAAGACTTCTGTTTGTTGCAAACAACAGATTGCCTTTATTGTTTAACCTTTTGATCTTCTGTTAAAAAAAAATCACCAAAATTCTCTACTCTCATGGATAGCAAACAATTGCAAACACAACACAGGTTTATCCAAAAAAAATCTTGTTAAATATAGGTGTGCAACAAATATTGATACCCTTTTATTCAATACTTTGTGCTACCGCCCTTTGCCAAGACAACGGCTCTGCATCTTTTCCTGTAATGCCCGATGAGGTTGAAGAATATATGGCAAGAGATCTGAGACCATTAATTATTACACAGTTATAATTTTTTTTATTTCATCCTGCTGGATTCCGATAGCCTGAAGCTTTCTTCCAAGATTTCTTAAATTAAAAAACAACAACAAAAACAAACAAAAAAAATCACCCCAGCCTGAATCTCATGTTTTCCCATCCCTCCTAGATTCCAGAACAGCAGTAAAATTCATCTGAGAAACTTACTGATTTAACACCACCTACAGACCAAATGTCATATAGCTTTGAAAGCCCTAACTTCCAACAAAACCCTCAACATATCATTTCTTGTATGATTTCTCATTTCATGTCTTGTATCCTAGCCCTGTGTGGCTTCTTAGAGCAAATAGCTGCACAGAACACAGAACACAAATGTGGCAGCGTTGAGACAGTGCCAAGAGAGACGGCAGCGGTGCTTCAGCACCAGCGAAAAGCGCGGGGAGGCTGGGGAGCGCTGACTTCTACGTCGTCGTCTTCCTGGTCCACATCTAGACGGGAGACAGAGAAACGCGTTATTAGATTTATCATAGGAGAGGCAGCTCACCTCAGCATGCTCGCTGTGTCCTTTTATATCCTCCTGTCTTCCCTGTTAGGGTGAAGAGCAGCTGCTCCACTCATCAGGTGCCGGCCATGTGTGCATCTGCCGACCCCCCTAGCAGCCATGTGCTTTCATACTGTCCAAAACATTTAGCGTTCTGATATAACAAGTTAAATATTCAAATGTTTAAAAAAGAGAGTTAAAAGAGTGTTTATTTTTTGCTGTTGTTCCATTTTAATGTGTTAATACATTGACGATTCAAGTAAGTATAACGCTGATCAGTCATCTATTAGGATGATCTGAATCCTGCACTCTGGGATCAATTGCTTTAGTCTCCGCCCAAATACCTGGAGGAAAAGCGGTAATTTTCCATTCGAGTAAAGCTGTCGTGGAAGTAACATTGACCGTCATGCTTGCGACTTATTTCTCCTCTATATAGGTATGTTGTGCATGCTTAATTCACCTGTTTTATTCGTGTTAACTTGCTGAAATATAGAAACGTACTTATATTTTGTTTATGATAGTTTTTGAGTAGATATAAGTAAGTTTTGCCGTGTGTGTGTGTGCGCGCGCGCACGTGCAGGTCCTCGCCTTGTACTGAAAACCAGAACAGTGCTAGCTTGTGTTTAGCCGTAATTTGAACATGTGGACATGAAAGGCGTATTTTGTATTTTTATTTAAATAATGTCTTAATGCACTTTAGGTTCACTGTTTTGTACAACTGTTTGTTTGTGTATATTGTATTTTTGTAATTCATTCGAGTAAAGCTCTCGTGGAAGTAACGCCAACCATCATGTTTGTGACTTATTTCTCCTCTATATAGATAGAGGGACAATACTGAAGTGGTGCTGTCCTTCTAGCACCCTGTGGGTAATTGTGTGAGGAGTGCTGCATCCTTGAAGTGCGTGGGCTACAGGCTCGTCGTCACACCCTGGTACTCTGGGAAATCATGGCGGATATCCAGCAGGCACATCAGGAGGACCCCACAACTCTGGAATAGTGGGAAACAATTCTGGTGGGGGATTTTAAAAAGAGTCACAAAGCAGTAGGTCAAGGAATGTCATTATTGCACACAAACCAAATCCTCTCATCAACCATCAAGTGAGCTGTGAGAATCCTTTCCCATTCCTGTCCCTGGTCACATATTGTATTGTGCTTTATTACTGACCTTCCTGATTCACAGGGCCACACTACCATACTCACAACCATAGACTTTTTCCATAGGTTTTCCATCACTTGCCACTTCATTCCCTTTCCCATGGCAATGTAAATGCTGAGGTCCTGTTCACCTCTCGAGGCTGGTAATCTTTTTGCAAGTGGCTTAACATAAGTGTTAATCTATCCTCAGTAGATGATCTCCCCCAATAAAAATGGACAGATTGAAACCAGACGAACAGCTGATTCCTCTGCAAATACTGCTTTAATAATGAACAGAACTGGAGCAGGTACCTTCCGTGAGGTGAGTACCCCTAAAACTCATTGATCCACACATCCATTGGCCTCCCCATGACACTCCTACATTCTACAAATATTTGCAAAGTCTTGCTCCTGCTTTCAACATGGAAATTAATAAGCCTTCACTCCACATGTTGTAAACACAGTTTAGATTTTGTTGTGCTTAGTAATTGTGTTCCCTTTCAAAGGGAACTCCACGTTGTGTTTAGCATAACACTATGGGGAGTGCCCTTTGCACACGACCGGCATCTGAAGATTGAGTAAAATCATGCCTATTTATAGGCCTGCCATGATCAGGTGACGTAGCAATTAAGCGCGTCGCATGATATAAATATGGCACCTGTGAACCGAGCCATCAGCCTCTATTATCTGAAGCGAAGACGCAATTCACAGGCCTGCCCTGGTATGACAAAGCTACGCAACATCTAATTCCCTTCTCAGGAAACAGGGTTACATGCATAACCCAGACGTTCCCTTTCAAAGGGAACTTTGATGTTGCGTTTAGCATAACACTATGGGAATGAGAATACCCACTCCGTCATACCGAGGGTACGGCTTGTTCAAAAAGACCCAAGCCCGAGGGTCACTGCAAGACACTCGAGCCCAGGGTGGAATGAATATCCCGGCTGTAATAATGAATGAATGTGTGTGTCGTAGACCACACAGCACAGACATCCTGTATGGAAACCTCTTTGGACAAAGTCTTCACGGAGGTGACCGCCCTAGTGGAATGAGTCCTTATGCCCAGAGGCGTAGCGAGACTGTGTGCCTCATAAGCAATAGAGATTGCTTCCACTATCCAATTAGAGATGCGCTGCTTTGACACAGCATCACCTCTACTATCGCCGCCAAAGCAGACCAGCAGCTGCTCCAACTTACGCCACTGGCCGGAGCGGTGGACGAAAGTACAGAGAGCCCTTACTGGACACAGTAGGTGCATTCTCTCTTGTTCCGGTGTGGGGAATGGAGGAGGGCAGAAAGCCTGCAACACCACAGGGTGGGCAGCCGATGTAGGCACCTTAGGAATATAATCCGGCATAGGATACAGGAAGGCCTTGGCCAATCCAGGGGCAAAGTCAAGGCAGGAAGGGGCAACAGAGAGAGCTTGTAGATCTCCTACTCACTTGAGAGATGTCAGTGCCAGCTGAAGAGCTACCTTCAGAGTCAGAAACTCTTCAGAGGCTGACTCTAAGGGCTCAAATGGGGCCCCTGACAGACCTTCCAGGACCACAGAAAGGTCCCAGGAAGGTATGCATGGCCTGCAGATCGGCCTCAGCCACCTGACACCACACATGAACCTCAAAGTTAGAGGATGTTGCCCCACAGAGGCTCTATCAACATAGGCATGGCTGACCGAAATGGCGGCCATGTAAACCCTGACTGTAGAAGGAGCCCACCCCGCTGAGAAATGTTCTTGTAAGAACTCCAGGACTGTAGATATTACGCAGTTCAGTGGGTCTAGTTAACATTCCTCACACCACAAGACAAAAATATGCCACTTGAGTGCATACAATTTCCTTGTGGATGGTGCTCTAGCATTTAACATGGTCTCTACAACCTCAGTTCTGAGACCAGAATCTATGAGTTGGTGCCCCTTTGGGACCAGACCCACAGTTTCCATAGTTCTGGCAGAGGGTGATAAATCAGCCCTCTGGCTTGAGACAGTAGATCCACTCTAAGGGCTCAAATGGGGCACCTGACAGACCTTCCAGGTCCACAGAAAGGTCCCAGTAAAGTATGCACGGCCTGCAGATGGGCCTCAGCCGCCTGACACCACGCAAAAACCTCGAAGATAGAGGATGTTGCCCCAAAGAGACTCCATCAACAGCGGCGTGGTTGGCCGGAATGGTGGCCACTTAATCCCTGATTGTAGAAGGAGCCCACCCTGCTGAGAAATGTTCTTGTAAGAACTCCAGGACTGTAGCTATTGCGCAGTTCACTGGGTCTACAGTGGATCCATGCGGATGGGAATCTCCCAAGGCGTGCCATCTAGCAGGGCTAGAACTTGTGGGAGCAGAGCGATGGGGGGGAAAGCGTACAGATGTGATTTGGGCCACATGTGCACCATGGCGTCCAGCCCTAATTGTGAGGGATAACTGAGGGTGAACCACAGCGGGCCGTGTGTTGTCTCCTCAGAGGCGAACAGATGCAGTCCCACTTGACCAAACCTTGCCATATGGACTCCACCACTTGTGGATGGAGTCAACAATTCCTGGGCCTCAGCCCCTGACTCAACAGGATGTCTGCCCCCACATTCCCAGAATGTACATTGCACTCACTGACAAACTTTCCTTCTGCCCAGAGAAGAATTAGTTGTACCTGCCTGAACAGGGGGCACACATATAATCCTCCCTGGTGGTCAATATATGAGACCACTGGTGTGTTGTCTGTAAACACATGGTGACCTCTCAATTGAGGAAGAAGGAATTTCAGTGCTGGAAATATGGCCCACATTTCTAGGCAATCTATATGCCACTCCAGATGAGGGCTGCACCAGAGACTGTGAGCTGGACAGCTGTCTAAGACCGCGCTCCAGCCTGTGAGGGAGGTGTCTGTCATTACCGTCTTGCGCTAAGGAGACAACCCTAGAGAGAGAGAGGCTAGAAACTGGGGACACTCAAATTCTCAGAGCACATAAGTATCGCTGCGTGACACTGATTATTCTCAGTGGTTTCATCCTTGGACGAAACCCCAGACTTCACAGCCACCACTGAACGGTCTCCTGTGCAATAGGCCCATAAGCGCCAATCGTCTCCCAAGATCCAACTTTATCTTGCTCAGTGTTGATAGGATTGACCCTACACATGTTGGGGATAGAAACGCCCTCTTCGTAGTAGAATCCTTATAACCCCTAGAATAGTTGTCCACTGCACTGGGGAAAGCAAACTTTTCTGATGTTCGACCTGAGCCCCAAGCTCTTCATGTGGGCGAGAACAACAGTTCGATGTTGAACTGCCAGTTCCCTGGATTGTGCTAGAATTAACCAGTCGTCCAGGTAGTTTAGTACACGGATGGCCTGGAGTCACAATGGAGCCAGAATGACATCCATGGACTTTGTGAAAGTGCGAGAGGATAAAGCTAGCGATATTTCTATGTGGAAATATGCAACTTTTAGAGCTATCGTTACAAACCAGTCCTCAAAGTGAATCTGTGGAACGATAAGTTTGGGTGTCAGCATCTTGAACCTGTATGTCTGAAGAGTATAGTTCAGATAACGTAGATCTAAAATTGGCCACATACTCCTATTTTGTGTGGACCAGGAAATAACAGCTGTAAAAACCTCCCTCCCTCAGGGAACGGGGTACATGTTCTATGGCCCCTTTGTCCAAGAGGGATCTTACTTCCTGCGCTAATGTCAGGCTCTGGTCTATGCTGACTACTGTGGTGAGCACACCTCTGAACCAGGGGGCTCGAGCTATACACTGGACCTGGTAACCCTTTTGTACGGTAGACAGAACCCATGGAGACACATTTGGCAGTAGTTTCCATGCTGCCAGACAGTCATTTAGTGACGTTAACTATTCCACATTCTATTGGCGGGAAGGCATCAGATTTTTGTTGCCCTGTGACAGCTCGCTGACCAGAGAACACTGAAAACTTGGGACTGCTTTGGCTAGGGGAGGCCCTACAGTAGCACTGGGGGCTAACTGCCCTAACAACCTCATGTTCCCTGATACGTCCCTCCAAGGCCCCTCAGGACTGCTCTTCTTTGCCTGCTTGGCCTTTATGACGTAACCCAGTCAACAGTAGAAAACCACAAACAGTTTAGTACAAAGATGCACTGCACGAAATTCCAGCTCAATCAGATGTACAATGCGTGAAAATATTTTTGAAAAACTATTTGAGCTTAACTCTGCTCTTATGGAGAACCACACCCCAACATTAGAAGACAGCCTCAGAATTTACTCCTAAACACAACTGGTATAATGCAAAATCCATCTAAAATGCAATTTTTTTTTTATAACTGTTTAAATTAAAGTTAATTAAGCTCTGCCATGGGATTTTTTACTGGCATGAGGTGGCCATGTTGTTTACAAATGTAAAATGTTTTTGATAAATATTGACTTGACTTACTTTTTTTTATTGATATAGCAAAAAATATTTATGCAGTAAGCCACAGAATCAGGAGAAAGAAAGTCTCACAATACACCTTATTTTATAAGGGACATGCTTGTTTTGTTTGCATTAACACAACAGCAACCCTTAGTGATTTATTTGAGTGAGGTTACATCAGCTACTCGCAAATCCATAGAGGGATGTCCCGTTCAAGTTTGGTGTACATAGCTCAATGATAACTCTGTTATGTTTGATTGGCATGTGGTGGCCCATGTGGTGGCCATATTATTTATGAATTTTTAAAAAAATTGATAGTTATTGATGTCCAGACTTTGCTGAGTAATTTGACACCAAATTTGTGAAGATATGACAAAGAAATCTTAGTTCTTAAAAGTACATTTTACATATTTTAACCAAATTTGTGTGGACAGAGCTAAATAACCCAAAAGGCAAAGGTTTCACTGGGGGTCTTTCAAGGAACCCATCATTCAATTTTTGTGATGATAGTTACATTTTTAATCCACTTCCAGATTAACGTAAAGATACAGTATATCAAGTTTCAGACTTAGAGGTCCTGAGAAACAATTAGCTGAAGTGTGCCCCACACCTATGTATGACCACTCCCTAAACTTTGCATACCACCTCAGAATCGTACTGATTTGTTGATTTGTATGAATCAGTACAGCCAGACATGAGTTACAGCTGCTTGAGTAAATTGAGTAAAGTTTAAGTAAATTGGGCTCCACCAAGCTAGAACTGATAGGCATGTGGTGGCCATATTGTTTAGAAAAATATCAACATGTTTTTCATGATTATTGAAGTGCTCAGACTTCTGAGTAGTTTGACACCAATTTTGTAAAGATTGGAAAAAAAAATTTTCCTAGGACAAGTTCTCAAAAGCAGGTTTGACATATTTTGCACATTAATTAAAAAAGTAGGCAGAACTAAATGGCTTTTGTTTTTTTGTTTTTTTTTTCATTTTGTTTGGAGAAACCAAGGAATAAGTGGCAAAAAGATTATTAATTGTAGGACATTCTAAGATATAAACCAGGATGTAAAACATTTCGCTACAGCTCCACTGTTAGGACGATCAGAGTTATCTGTAGCCTTAGTAACAGGAGGGGGTACTACCTATTGACCGAAGTTTTTTTTTAATTATTTTTTTTTAGCATTTACAGTTTACAGTAGAGAAAGAAAAACATGCTTAGCCCCCTAAAAAGTAATGCAATAGAGAATATAGTGTATATACTTAAAGAAACAATCATCTTGCAGTTGAACATGGTGGTATTCTAGGCCATAAAAACAATATATATTTACTAATTAAAAATGTAAAACATTGCAACCCTGGAAAAAAAAGCTACTTGAAAAAGTGACAGCAGTGCTCTAACATGACTCATGCATGACCAATGCATAAACTGAAATAGCCAGAAAGGTACAAGCATTGGTGTTTTGTATAATTTGGCTGTGCAATTTTATCTTTCTTACACAAAATTACAGTAGTCTGCATTTCCATTTAATACAGAATCTTTGTTTTTATTTGGTTGAACATTTTTTTTCTGGCTGATTAATCATTTTCAACTAATTACATTGCATATTGTAGTTGATAAACCTAAATTTAATAAGACATAGCAGGCACAGATTCACGTTTTCCTGCATTTTAAAATGTTACTGATGTTACTAAATGTAATTACAATTCAAAACAAATTGGATAAGATATAATTTTCTTTAGGTTAAAATACTTTTTCTATTTACCCTCACCTGTCTTTGCTTTAATTTTTTCATTAACATGTCCTTAATTTCTTTGGTCCTAAAGCAGTAGATGAGTGGATTAATGAGGGCAGGGAAAAGACTGTACGTCATTACCACTGCAATATAGAGGTTTGTTTCAAAACGAAATCCAACATTAAGTGCAATATACACAAAACTTCTGGGGAGATAGTACAGGCAGATGATAAATAGCTGTGGAGTACATGTTAAAAAGGCTTTATAGCGTCCATCTTTATTTGAGATTTTCATGACTGAAATAATGATGGCCACGTAAGAAAATATGATATAAAATAAAGGACCCCACAGTACAGTCATAGCAAGGGCAGTACTAGTGACATTTATGGCTGTTATGTCTGCACATGCAAGATTTCTTATTGAAATATGGTCACAGTAGCAGTGACGTATAATATTTGGGCCACAATAAGGCACACTAAGGATATGTGCAGTAACGACACCAAGCTGGAGGAGGGGTTCTATCCAAAGCACTGAACAAAGAATCACAATAGTGGTGTGTGTGATCAGAACTGGATATCTCAATGGGTTACATATGGCAACAAATCGATCGTAGGCCATTAATGCCATAAGAAATGAGGTGCAAGTCCCAAAATAATGGACAAAATACATTTGTGTAAAACAACCATTGAATGAAATGATCTCTGACATCCAATACTTAGCAATGATTCTGGGCAGAGTTGTAGTTCCAAATCCAAGATCTGATATTGCAAGATTACAGAAGATGATATACGTTGGCTTCTGAAGACTTTTTTCACATGCCACAAATACAAGGATGAAAACGTTCCCAGATGCCAGCATCAGATAAATGAAGAAGAAAAAGGTTCCTACCAATCCATAATATTTAGCAGGAATTCCTGTGAATCCTTCAAGGACAAATTCAGGAATATTGGTCGTGCTGTTTTTGTACAGTGTTTCAGTATAGATAGACATCTGACAAAAAAGAGCATAATTGTTTACAATATATTTAACACAAGACTACAGTTAAAAAATCTTTCTTGGTTTAAAATGAATTTTTCATTTAGTGAAATCAAATAAGTATATGTGGAAGATACAAAATATAATAAAGATATATAAAAGATACTGTATCCACAACACTTGAATCATACCTTCCCTAAATTTTGATCCAGGCTCTTACAAAGCTGCCCACAGACTGAGGGATGAGCCTTTTAAACCCTCACTGTTGAGGCTTTGTGCATACTTTTGACGTAATTATTTGTATCTGACCATACCCTTTGCAAGTAAACCCACTTGCTTTACATATTCAGACTGCATGATTGCTAGATACAGTATGCACTATGATTTTGAACCACTACCTTTCCATAAATATTCAGCATTCTTATTAACAAAGAACAAGTATTTTGATTAAATATCTGTCACAGTAGGGTACAGCTAACTTTGCTTTAAAATGCACAGTTATCAACATATCCTGCTTTACTGTAGCTTTTTGACAGCTTGACATATTCAAGCTATTCTTTCAGGATGTTTTAGCAGATATGTTGTTTTCTAATATATTCCAAGCCTTTTTTTTCTTTCTAATGAGCAGCATTTTGCATTTCCCTTAAGTCAGGCCCACAGAACTAATTTAACCATGAGGTTAAAGTGCTGTTACTTCGGAACATGTCTGAAAATATAAATCATCAGGCTCACCTATTCAGCATGTTTCTAAATCCAGCTAGAATCTAAGGACATTTTTACACTTGGTCTGAACAATCGACTGCGCTCTCTGGATGGATTTTGGGCTCATTTGGGGGCAGGGTTCATCCTCGCATGTTTGCTGTCAAGTAGAAGAATTCTTACTGAACCATGACTCGATTGTGTAAAAGTAACTATACAGTGGGGGAAATAAGTATTGAATGCGTAAAAAAAAATTTTCATTAAATATATTTCCAATGAGGCTATTCACATGAAAATTTCACCAGACTCCGGTGTTAACACAAGAAATCTGCACATATAAAGAAATCCAAACATTAAAGTCCATAAATGAAGTTATGTGTAATAAAGAGTAATGACACGGGTAAAAAGTATTGAACACGCTAACTGAAATGTATCTAATACTTAGTGGAGAAGCCTTTGTTTGTAATGACATCTTCAAGATGTCAGATGTCAGGTGTGATTCTGGCCCATTCTTCTAAACATATTGTCTTTAAATCTTGTTCAATTGGATTCAAGTCAGGTGACTGACTGGGCCATTCTAACGCCTTGATTTTTTTCTCTGAAACCATTTGAGTTTCCTTTATAGTGTGCTTTGGATCATTGTCCTGCTGGTAGTCCACCCACGTCTCATCTTCATCATCCTGGTGGATGGCAGCAGATTCTTCTCAAGAATCTCCCAGTAAAGGGCTCCAGTCATCATTCCTTCAATTATATGAAGTCTGCCAGTACCATGCAATGAAAAACAGCCCCACACCATGATGCTTCCACCTCCAAACTTCACTGTTGGTATAGTGTTTTAAGGGTGATGTGCAGTGCCATTTCTTCTCCAAACATGGTGTGTAGTATGACAGCCAAAAAGTTCCATTTTGACCAGACTACACTCTCCAGTATTTCATAGGCTTGTCCAAATGAGGTGTAGCAAACTTTAAATGAGCTTTGACATGCCTTTTCTTTAGTAATGGAGTCTTGTGGGGTGAGCGTGAGCAGTGGAGTGCATTGCCTATTGTTTTCTCTGTAACAATGGCATCTGCTGCCTCCAAGTGTTTCTGGAGCTCTTTCTGAAAGGTCCTTGGCTCATGGGCTACTTTTCTGACTATTCTTCTGACTCCCTGGTCAGAAATCTTGAGCTCCTGTCTGTGGCCGGTTGATGACAGAGTGATGTTGCTTCCACTTGTGGATAATGGCCCCAATGGTGCTTACTGGAAGATTCAGAAGTTTTGAAATACGTCTGTATCTGATTCCATCAATATGTTTTGCAACAATAAGGTTGCAAAGGTCTTTGCAGAACTCTTTGCTTTCACCCTTCATGAGATGTTTCTTGTGTGACACCTTTGTAACAAAAAGCCTTTTTATATACCATCAATTTACTAACCCAGCTGATATTAATTTGCACAGAAAGGGGGTATAATAACTTACGGATTTCAGCTGGTTCCTTGCCTTACCTTGCCTTGGAGAACTGCTTTTTCTTACTGTGTTCAATACTTTTTTCTTGTGTCATTCCAGTTTATTACACATAACTTTATTTATGGACTTAAATGTTGTGAATTCTTTATACTTCCAGATTTCTTGAGTTGATACTGATTTCTGGTGAAAATTTCATGTGAATAGCCTCATTGGAAATATATTTACTGAAAAAAATGTTGACACTTTCAATACTTATTTCCCCCACTGTGTATTGCAATATAATGTTATTTACCTTGACATAAATATATACAAAAGAAGTCTCCAAGAAGCCCACAATTTCATCACAGGATCTGCCAATAAGTCTTGCAGTTGTTGGTGTCAAAGTGCTATGCGTCTACAATCATAAAGTAACAGCAGACATGTTTGGCGCAGACCAAAGAGAGCTTTTCAGGAGAAGCACCTCATACCAATTGTGAAGCATGGTGGCAAAAATGGTTTGGGGTTGTTTCACTGCCTCAGGGACTGGACAGCTTGCATTCATTGATTCAATTATGAATTCTCAATCACATCAAGGAGTGCTTGAAGATAATTTAAGGTCATCTGTTCAAAAGTTGAAGTTGAACTGAAAGTGGACCTTTCAACAGGATAATGATCCTAAGCATACTAGAAATCCACCAAGGAATGGCTCAAAAAGAAGTAATGGGGGGTTATGGAATGGCCTAGACAAAGCCCGGATTTGAATCCCATTGAAATGGTGTGAGGGATTTGAAATAAGCAGTACATGCAGGAAAACCCTCAAACATCATGCAACTGCAGGCTCACATTCCCCAACGCAATCTGCAATCGATTAGTGACTGATGCTTAGTAGTGCCTGCTCAGCGTGGCTCAAGGTCTCTTTCCAGAACCTTCACACTGACTGTCCCTTAGTGGTGGAATGAACTTCCAACCTCAAGCCGGACAGCAGAATCTGTCAAAAAAACAGCTAAAGACCCAACTCTTCCATGAGCACACTAAACCCTAAAACACAAACCCCACATTATCTTAAAAAATAAAAAAAAACCTTACACTGGTGTTTACACCTCTACTCTGCACACTATCCTTTTCTATAACTAAATTAAAAATCTTGTACGGTAGCACTACTTGTATTGTTCTCCGGTTATTATATCGCTTTGCTTGTATTTCCTCATTTGTAAGTCGCTTTGGAAAAAAGCATCTGCTAAATGAATAAATGTAAATGTAACTGAAAGAATACTGCCTGGATGAGTGGTCAAAAATTCCAGCAAGCCTGGTGGACAATTATGCAAAACGCATCCAAGAAGTTTTTTTCTGTTAAAGGGGGCAAGCTTCAGAGGCCAAGGGTGTACTTAATTTTTCCATAGAAAAATATCACATCTATTGATATTTCTGTTGAATAAATGATTGATGATTGAAAAAGCTAATTTCCCTTGTGGCTTTGTTCAGGTACATCAACTTAATTAATAGGCACTGTTTCAAAGATTATCAAATGTTTGCTTGTCCAAATATGTATTTAAAAAAATTAATTCCATGGGGTGTACTTATTTTTTCACATGATGTTTGAGGGCTTTCTTGCATGTACTGCCTGTTACAACATTTCAATTACTAGCAGATCCTGTGATGAAACTTTATTTATTTTTGTGGTCTTTGTTTTATAATAATCATTCTGCACCTGGAGTCTCAACCTTGTCTCTAATAGCAGGTCTTACAATGACTATTCAATACTTTATGTATTACAACTGACTACCCAGTCCACAATTTTTCAAATGTCAGGAGGCATGTTTGAAAGGGTCTATTAATTTCACATGTCATATCCAGTTTCAAATGATACATAAGGAGCATGGTTTATAATTGAAGCATAACTTTGCAGTGGCAACGGGAGTGGCATTTTTCACACACTCGCCTGCATATTTTATTTACAGGTGAAAAATCAAATGCGACATTCACTAGATGAAGTGTAACTGGTTGTAGTCTGCGTTGTGTGTTTTATTTTATCCAAAGAAACAGGCGGACGGCAACTGGGTTGACTCTTTGTTTATTCTGACAACACAAACAAGCAGTATCCCCGAGTGAATCGCCCTTAAAACTGTGCTCTATGAAATAATCACGATGCGCAATGGTCACATGTTGAAACACAATACAAAAAAATCATTCAAAAAGGAGGGTAAAACAACAAAAATAATTAAACAGGTAAATTAAATAACATTGTACACACAAATTAAAATGAGTACATAAGTATATAAATGATGATTTAAATAAAGATGAAACAAGATTACTGAGAAATTAAAATTAAATCTACTTCTCCCATTCAACCATAATGCATGAGGGAGGAGGAGGAGCCAAAACAGGAAATTACACAAATCAATGACACCATGACAATTAAAAGGGAAAGCACTCGCACAAGCAGACAGCCACATCAGGTATACACTTTCTTTTGTGTAATTCTACACCTTAAATTTATGGAATATTTTCCATACCCATTACAGAAGCATCAGAGCCAAAACCTCCCTGTTCATCCAAATCGAACTGTAAAATGCTTAGCAAGATCATGCACAACAATCCTTTTTTTTATTGCTGAATACCCATGCTAGCACTGTTCAACTTCGACGTTGCGCTTAGCATAACAGTATGGGAGCACCCTTGCGTGCATGCCCGGTATCTGAAGCTTGTGTAAAATCATGCCTCTACTTTTAGGCCTGCCATGATCAGGTGACGTGGCAATTAAGCGTGTCGCATGATATATATATATGGCACCTGTGAACCACGCCGCCAGCCTTATAATCTTCAGTGAGACTGCATGTCTTGTTTGTGTGACAAAAGACGCTTCATTTCGACTCTTATTTTCTCAAAATCTCTAAACTTTTCTATCCCTTTTTAAAAAGAAAAGAGAAAGAATGAGCAAGAAAGGATTCAGGAAGTGTGTTACGCCTTGCTCCTGTTTCATCACAGGAGGAGAGGGACACTTCTATGTGAAGTGTGTGCAGACCCTCGACGGGTCTGTCTGTCAGCATTGTGGACATTTCACAATTTGGCAGCTCTGCTCTCGGCTCGCTCTCTTTTCGCCCGAAGGGAGTTGGGTTTCAGACCTTCACGGATCTGGGCCGGCCGCTGCCGAGGATTTGGAAGAGGAGCTGGAGATGAGCGCTGCTCTATCTCTTGCTGTATCTTCCAGGTCCGGCTCTCCGCCTGACTTTGGAGCTCGTGTTGTGACTCCTCCTTTCCCTATGGAAAGCCAAAACACCCTCGCTGACTCTGAGGAGTCGGTAGAGGGTGCCATTGCACCAAAAACCGACAACAGCTCTCAAGCTTATAAAGAGCTGCTTGAGGTGATTACTAGGGCGGTTGAAAAATTGAATATAGTCTGGCCCGTGGAAGAGGAAGTGGCTCGTAGCAGGCTGGATGAGCGCTTCCTCTCCAGTGAAAATAAATATAAATCTCCCTCACACCGCAGAAAACTCCCCTTTTTTCCAGAAGTACATGATGAGATATCACGCTTCTAGAGAAAACCATACACTAGCCTCCCTTAGGGAATGGGGTACATGTTCTATGGCCCCTTTGTCCAAGAGGGAATTTACTTCCTGCGCTAACATTGGGCTCTGCTCTGTGCTGACTACTGTGATGAGCACACCTCTGAACCGGGGGGGTTGAGCTCTGAACTAGACCTGGTAACCCTTTCCTATGGTAGACAGAACCCATGGAGACACATTTGGCAGTATTTTCCATGCTGCCAAATGGTCTTTCAGTGATGTTAGCTTTTCCACATTCCGTTGGAGGAAAGCATCAGATTTCCGTCGCCCTGTGACAGCTCGCTGACCAGAAAAGGCTGAAAACGTGGGGTGGCCTTGGCCAGGGCAGGCCCTACAGTAGCACTGGCACTATCTGCCCTAACAACCTCATGTCCCCTGATACGTCCCACCGGGGCCCATCAGGCCTGTTCCTTCCTTGCCTGCTTTGCCTTTATGATCATTCTTAGATCAGGCCTGTTATCAGGCTGTGGCTGTGGCCACCCGGTCCCTCAGGCTCTCTGCGGGGGGAGGCGGGCCACCACACTCACCTTCTGTGCCTCCCTTTCACTAGCGCTGGCCCAGGCTACACTCATGGATGCCCGGCCGAATTCGACACGACGGGGAAGGAACTGGCTGAACGCCGCCGTTTGCTGTTTTGCCTCGCGATACCTGTCGGTGATGGCATTAAGCAAACAGGCCGGAAGGTTTAACAGGGGCGTCCAGCAAGGAGACCTTATCTTTGTCTCCCATCCCTGAGAGGTTGAGCCATAGGTGCCTCTCTGCCACAGCAAGGCTACCCATTGAACGGCTGATATGACGGGCCATTTGTTTGGTCAGCCAGAGAGATAAATCTGTGGCGGGGCGCAGCTCTGCCACTGCCTCGGGCCCAATTCCCTCCCCAGTATCGAGCTCACTCAGCAGGTCTGCTTGGTAGGCCTGCAACACTGCCACTGTATGCAGTGACCCACAAGCAAGACCCGCTGCCGCATAGGCTTTGCCTACCAATGCCGAGGTGGCCTTACATGGCTTAGAGGGTAAAGTTGGCCTCCCTAAATTACCTGCCGTTGATGGAGAGAGGTGGCTCGCAAGCACCTCCTCCACCTTCGGCATCGCAAAATAGCCATGATGCTCAGATGTTGTTCTCACCCACATGAGGATCTTGGGGCTCAGGTTGAACCTCAAGAAAAGTATGCTTTCTCCAGTGCAGAGGAAAACTCTTTTGGGGGTTATATGGGATTCTACTACGATGTGGGCGTTTCTATTCCCAACACGCGTAGGATTGATCCTTTCAACTTTGAGCAAGATAAAGCTAGGTCTGTGCATCCCCTCCAGTCTCTACGAGAGACTGTCGGGCCTTATGGCAGCAGCAGCCAACGTCATACCATTGGGCCTATTGCACATGAGACCGTTTCAGTGGTGGCTGAAAAGTCGGGGGTTTCATCCGAGGATTGGCCATATTATTTATAATTTTTTTTTAAAAAATTGATAGCTATTGATGTTCAGACTTTGCTGAGTAATTTGACACCAAATTTTTGAAGATATGGCAAAGAAATCTTAGTTCTCAAAAGTACATTTTGCATATTTTAACCAAATTTGTGTGGGCAAAGCTAAATAAGCCAAAAGGCAAAGGTTTCACTGTATCTCTTACTAGACAAGATATGCTTGGTTTTAAGCAATTACTAAGGGGTCTTTCAAGTAACCCATCATTCAATTTTTGACGAGAGTTCAATGTTTAATCTACTTCCAGATTAACATAAAGATACAGTATATCAAGTTTCAGACTTAGAGGTCCTGAGAAACAATTAGCTGAAGTGTGTCCCACACCTATGTACGACCACGCCCAAGACTTTGCATACCACCTCAGAATCGTATTGATTTGTTGATTTGTATGAATCAGTACAGCCAGACATGAGTTACAGCTGCTTGAGTAAATTGAGTAAAGTTTAAGTAAATCGGACTCCGCCAAGATAGAACTGATAAACATGTGGTGATCATATTGTTTAAAAAATATCAACATGTTTTTCATAATTATTGAAGTGCTCAGACTTCTGAGTAGTTTGACACCAATTTTGTAAAGATTGGGAAAAAAAAAATCCTAGGACAAGTTCTCAAAAGCAGGTTTTTACATATTTTGCACATTAATTAAAAAAGTAGGCAGAACTAAATGGCTTTTTTTTTTCTTTTTTCGTTTTGTTTGGAGAAACCAAGGAATAAGTGACAAAAAGATTATTAATTGTAGGACATTCTAAGATATAAACCAGGATGTAAAACATTTCGCTACAGCTCCACTGTTAGGACAATCAGGCTCATCTGTAGCCTTAGTAACAGGAGGTGGTACTACCTATTGACCAAAAAAAAATTTAGCATTTTAAAAATTTTTTTTTAGCATTTACAGTTTACAGTAGAGAAAGAAAAACATGCTTAGCCCCCTAAAAAGTAATGCAATAGAGAATAGAGTGTATATACTTAAAGAAACAACCATCTTGCAGTTGAACATGGTGGTATTCTAGGCCATAAAAACAATATATATTTGCTAATTAAAAATGTAAAACATTGCAACCCTGGAAAAAAAAGCTACTTGAAAAAGTGACAGCAGTGCTCTAACATGACTCATGCATGACCCATGCATAAACTGAAATAGCCAGAAAGGTACAAGCATTGGTGTTTTGTATAATTTGGCTGTGCAATTTTATCATTCTTACACAAAATAACAGTAGTCTGCATTTCCATTTAATACAGAATCTTTGTTTTTATTTGGTTGAACATTTTTTTCTGGCTGATTAATCATTTTCAACTAATTACATTGCATATTGTAGTTGATAAACCTAAATTTAATAAGACATAGCAGGCACAGATTCATGTTTTCCTGCATTTTAAAATGTTACTGATGTTACTAAATGTAATTACAATTCAAAACAAATTGGATAAGATATAATTTTCTTTAGGTTAAAATACTTTTTCTATTTACCCTCACCTGTCTTTGCTTTAATTTTTTCATTAATGTGTCCTTAATTTCTTTGGTCCTAAAGCAGTAGATGAGTGGATTAATGAGGGCAGGGAAAAGACTGTACGTCATTACCACTGCAATATAGAGGTTTGTTTCAAAATGAAATCCAACATTAAGTGCAATATACACAAAACTTCTGGGGAGATAGTACAGGCAGATGATAAATAGCTGTGGAGTACATGTTAAAAAGGCTTTATAGCGTCCATCTTTATTTGAGATTTTCATGACTGAAATAATGATTGCCACATAAGAAAATATGATATAAAATAAAGGACCCCACAGTACAGTCATAGCAATGGCAGTACTAGTGACTTTTATGGCTGTTATGTCTGCACATGCTAGATTTCTTATTGAAACATGGTCACAGTAGCAGTGACGTATAATATTTGGGCCACAATAAGGCACACTAATGATATGTGCAGTAATGACACCAAGAATGAGGAGGATTACTATCCAAAGCACTGAACAAAGAATCGCAATAGTGGTGTGTGTAATCAGAACTGGATATCTCAATGGGTTACATATGGCAACAAATCGATCAAGGGCCATTAATGCCATAAGAAATGAGGTGCAAGTCCCAAAATAATGGACAAAATACATTTGTGTAAAACAACCATTGAATGAAATGATCTCTGACATCCAGTACTTAGCAATAATTCCTGGCAGAGTTGTAGTTCCAAATCCAAGATCTGATATTGCAAGATTACAGAAGATGATATACGTTGGCTTCTGAAGACTTTTTTCACATGCCACAAATACAAGGATGAAAATGTTCCCAGATGCCAGCATCAGATAAATGAAGAAGAAAAAGGTTCCTACCAATCCATAATACTTAGCAGGAATTCCTGTGAATCCTTCAAGGACAAATTCAGGAATATTGGTCGTGCTGTTTTTGTACAGTGTTTCAGTATAGATAGACATCTGACAAAAAAGAGCATAATTGTTTACAATATATTTTACACAAGACTACAGTTAAAAAATCTTTCTTGGTTTAAAATGAATTTTTCATTTAGTGAAATCATATATGTATATGTGGAAGATACAAAATATAATAAAGATATATAAAAGATACTGTATCCACAACACTTGAATCATACCTTCCCTAAATTTTGATCCAGGCTCTTACAAAGCTGCCCACAGACTGAGGGATGAGCCTTTTAAACCCTCACTGTTGAGGCTTTGCGCATACTTTTGACGTAATTATTTGTATCTGACCATACCCTTTGCGAGTAAACCCACTTGCTTTACATATTCAGACTGCATGATTGCTAGATACAGTATGCACTATGATTTCGAGCCACTACCTTTCCATAAATATTCAGCGTTCTTCTTATTAACAAAGAACAAGTATTTTGATTAAATATCTGTCACAGTAGGGTACAGCTAACTTTGCTTTAAAATGCACAGTTATCAACATATCCTGCTTTACTGTAGCTTTTTAACAGCTTGACATATTCAAGCTATTCTTTCAGGATGTTTTAGCAGATATGTTGTTTTCTAATATATTCCAAGCCTTTTTTGATAATATTCCAAGCCTTTTTTGCCTAATGAGCAGCATTTTGCATTTCCCTCAAGTTAGGCCCACAGAACTAATTTAACCATGAGGTTGAAGTGCTGTTACTTCGGAACATGTCTGAAAATATAAATCATCAGGCTCACGTATCAGCATGTTTCTAAATCCAGCTTGAATCTAAGGACATTTTTACACTTGGTCTGAACAATCGTCTGCGCTCTCTGGATGGATTTTGGGTTCATTTGGGGGCAGGGTTCATCCTCGCATGTTTGCTGTCAAGTAAATTAATTCTTATTGAACCATGACTCGATTGTGTAATTCCATACATCACTTTCCATACGCATTTTAATGTATAACATAATGGAATTACTCATACAAATACATGTTTTAAACGCTAGTAAATCGATTCCTGTTACAATGTATTTACACGTTATGATGTAAAAGTAACTATATATTGCAATGTAATGTTATTTACCTTAACATAAATATATACAAAAGAATTCTCCAAGAAGCCCACAATTTCATCACAGGATCTCCTAATAAGCTTATCCCTGGAGCCAGCATTACACTTCAGCCATCAACACCAGACAGAAGGATATCATTATATGGAATGAAGCGTAAATGGATGGAGACACATATGGATCACATTAGTTTACTGTGAAGCTACATCTTAGTTGGTGCTTATCTTGGCGAGAGCCAAGTTTGCCGGCCTAAAATCAGCAAGAAATTTAACATCTACTCTCATGTAATGGAAATCATGAAGATCTGGATAGGTCCAGTGACTGCTGTGAATAGTGCAGCTGGCAAGGGAAAGACCTCGTGACAGCCTGGAGAGACAGCTGACTGGAGGAAAGAGACCCCATTTTGGCTGGCAAGGGTTAGCTACCCTCGTCGGCAGTATCCAGCTCTGAGTTTACAGGATGCTGGAGACACCCGCCCAAAGCTTAAAAAAAAAAAAATAAAATACCGCTAGAGTCTGCAAGAACGGGGGCGGAAGATGACTCAACGTTGGACAAAACGGTTAAGGACTTAGGAACGGAAATGGATATAAGTATGGCGAGTACTTCACAAAAGGCTAGTTCAAGATCTGCAGTTAGCAAAGACATGGAACTCCAGGTGTGTGTCTGTGGTTGGAGCAAGGCGACATCATTCAGGGGTTTGAAGATTCATCAAGGGAGAATGAAATGCTTGAGGGAGAAGGGAAAAGGGCCTCGTATTTGATCAGTACTTCTTAAGAAGTCAGTCAAGTCAGTTGAATGAAATCCAGCAACAGGAAGCAAAACACAGTTCGCAGGATATCAGCACCCTTGTCATAGATGTGAGGAGGACTTGCATGGACACAGTTAGTGATGAACCTAATAATCCTTGTGAACCCGATCAGATAAACCAGCGTAAGAGAGAAAAGAACCTCAACGGGCACAAGCCTGGAGTTAAATGGCCAAGAGCTTGTGAGAAAACTGCATGGGACAAAGTAAACACAGATCTCTGTTTTACATTGGAAAGGTTAAGTGGAACAGTTGAAAAGAAACTGGATAAATTTGGGGACATAATTTACGCATGGAAGTGAGAGGTTTGGAGTTGAAAAAAGGAAGGAAAAAGTACAAACTATTCCTGGAAAGTCTAGACGGCAGCAGGAGATTGAAAGCTTAGTTAGAGAAAGGAGACAGCTGAGGAAGCAATGGAGAAGAGCAGAAGAAAGTCAGAAGACTCAATCTCTTACAAAGGGTCATAAAAGATAAGCTTGCAACATTGCGCAGAGCTGAGCGCCTACGGAAACGCTACAAAAAGAAGGAGTGTGCGAGAACTAACTTTTATAAATACCCATTCAAATTTGTAAAGAAGTTATTCACCAGCGAGAAGAATGGTGCACTAAAGGCATCTAAGTTTGAGCTGGAGAGATATTTGGAGGAAACGCATACACATTCAAAAAGGCAGGAGCCTATGTCAATTCCTTCAGACATTCCACCTATCAATCCACCAGAATACCAAATGGAGGACTGTGTACCTAAGTGGTAAGAAGTAGAGCAAGCTGTAAAAAAAGCAAGGGCTTCATCATGTCCAGGGCCTGATGGTGTCACGTATTGTGATGCAACGGAGATAAGGACGGATGCAATCGCAGGTTAACAGTTTTATTTAAGAGACACAGGCAGGAAAATCCAAAACGTGATCCAAAAACGTAATCCAGTAACATGCAAAGTTCAGACGATCGGCAAACAGGCATACATGGGGCTAGGCAGGAATCAAGGTCGCAGGCACGGGATACAGGGTCGAGAAACAAAACAAGAAACATGAACAATAGCATGGGACTGAGAGCGGAGAAACTACCGTGAACTAAACTGACTATGACTATGACGATGACTATCTATACTCTAATCTATCTTATCTAATATTCCGCACCGTGTGCTGGGAGGCAGGCGGTATATATACAAACATAATCAGCGTTGTAATGGCTGACGGCTGAGGGCAATTCAGACACACGTGAAACAACAACCAAAGACAGAACAGGGAGGAGATATAACAGAAACATAACAAATGCACGTGTCGAAATGTCACAATTATCAACAAGGGAAAAGCAGGTGCTCGCGCACCTGCTCGTGCACGCGTGCTCACATGCTCCACAGCGCGCTGCTTAAAGGGGAACTCGTGACAGAACCCCCCCCCCCCAAAGGCACTCCTCCCGGTGTGCCATGAAACATCCATCTCCATTGGCGGCCCCGGCCCCCTGGGCAAAATGTTCCAAGCTGAACCAGGAGACCGCATGGCATTTTTAACGAAACAAAAAAGCAGAGCGACTTTCACAGCAGAGCAGGAAAGCAGAGCGACGTCCTCGGTGGTACATGAAGGCATAGTGACGTCCTCGGTAGAACATGAAAGCAGAACAACGTTCACCGCAGAGCAGGAAAGCAGAGCTACGGGCTCCGCAGTGCAGGAAAGCAGAGCGTCATCCTCTGTGGGACAGGAAAGCAGAGCGATGTCCTCTATGGAGCGAGGAAACAGAGCAACCTACTCAGCAGTGCAGGAAAGCAGAGCGACATCTTTGGCTGAACAGGAAGGCAAAGCAACCTCCTCGGCCGAACAGGAAGGTAGAGCGACGTCCTCGGCGGTGCAGGAAAGCATAGTGACGTCCTCAGCAGAACAGGAAAGCAGAGCAACGTTCTTGGTGGAGCAGGGAAACAGAGCGACGTACGCAGCCGTGCAGGGAATCAGAGGGACGTCTGCAGTGGAACAGGAAAGTGGAGCGAAGTTCCCAGCAGAACAGGAAAGTAGAGTGACGTCCTCGGTTGAGTAGGAAAGCAGAGCAACGTACTCAGCGGAGCCTGCAGGCTAAAACTTGGCTGGTCATGTCAGCAGACTGGGACGTGAGCAGAGCTTGGTTGTCCATGTCAACAGACACTTGGTTGTGCATGTCAGCAGACATGTACGTGAGCAGAGCTTGGTTGTCTGTTTCAACAAACTTAGGGGTGTGCAGAACTTGGTTGTCCCCATCGGCTGACTTGGGCATGAACATAACTTGGCTGTCCTTGTCGACAGACTCGGGCGTGAGCAGAACTTGGCTGTCAGTGTCGGCAGACTCGAGCGTGAGCAGAACTTGGCTGTCAGTGTCGGCAGACTCGGGCGTGAGCAGAACTTGGCTGTCAGTGTCGGCAGACTTGAGCTTGAACAGAACTTGGTCGGCCGTATCAGTAGACTTGGGCGTGAGCAGAACTTGGTCGGCCGTGTCAGTAGACTTGGGCTTGAGCAGGGCTTGGTGGTCCGGGTTAACAGACACGTGGGACAGTAACTGGGCTTTACAGTGGATCTGTGGAGCTGAGACCCCCTCCTGAAACTCAGGCTGGAGCTCTGGTGCTGGGGCCTCCCTGTTGACCTCTAGCTGGAGCTCGGCAGGTGAGCCCACCTCATGGGTCTCAGGTTCGAGCTCTGAGGTCGGCAGGTTAACCTCCTGCTGGGGCTCTGCATGAGTTTTCCTGTAGTAGTGGGTAAACGACAGGGCAGGTTTGCCTGCCAGACTTAACCCCCCCCCCCCCCCCCCCCACACAAAAGTTGTTCTAGCTTGACCCGCGCCTCCGGACTCCCGAACCACATCATGAACTCCCCCACAAACTGTTCTACACTGTCCAGAGTCCTACAGTGCTCATCCAGTAGGAGCTGCACCCATTGACGGGCCGGTCCAAAGAACTGGGACCACATGAATCAGAGCCTTTGCTTCTCCTCTGGCTTAGGGTCTAACAGGCTGGAGAAATAAAATTGACAGTGTACCAGAAAATATTCCGGGGCACCGAAATATCCGTCAAATGGATCAGGAAGCTCCATAAATGTCTGTTGTGGGAATTGGACTGAGTCCATAGCGGGGACGGTTGGCGTCGACTTCCAGGTTCTGCGTTTTCTCCGTTCTCCTGCTGCGTCCATGTTTTTGGCGGAATATTCTGTCACGTATCATGACGCAATGGAGATAAGGATGGATGCAATCGCAGGTTAACAGTTTTATTTAAGAGACACAGGCAGGAAAATCCAAAACGTGATCCAAAAACGTAATCCAGTAACATGCAAAGTTCAGACGATCGGCAAACAGGCATACACGGGGCTAGGCAGGAATCAAGGTCGCGGTCACGGGATACAGGGCCGAGAAACAAAACAAGAAACATGAACAATAGCGCGGGGCTGGGAGCGGAGATTTGCAATTTAGTTTTTCAACTTCAGAATTCAGCACTACATGGCAATGTCTAGAAGGTGGAATAATGGCAGGATGCACCATTTCTCCACTGGCTTTTACCATGGCAATGGAAGTAATTATTAGGGCATCAAAATGGGTAGTGGGAGGAGAGTGCTTGGCTTCTGGAATACGACTACCACCAATTCGAGCATACATGGATGACATGACAACCATGACTACAACAGTAGCCTGCACTAATCT
The DNA here is from genome assembly GCF_023375685.1 of Ictalurus furcatus. Lineage (NCBI taxonomy): Eukaryota > Metazoa > Chordata > Actinopteri > Siluriformes > Ictaluridae > Ictalurus > Ictalurus furcatus. The sequence goes on from NC_071271.1 coordinate 25,608,653, forward strand.
ATTATTGGGCAAATTAACCAATAACATTGAATGGGCACGAATGCAATTCAAGCCCACTAAATCAAGGAGCATCTCTATAATTAAAAGTAAAGTAGTAGATAAAATGTTCTTCATTAATGGTGAGGCAATACCAACAGTGTCTGAGAAGCCAGTGAAGAGCCTTTGGAGATGGTACAGCGGGGATCTAAAGGACACAGTTCGTGTGGGAAAAGTTAGACAACAAGCTGTGGAAGGGTTGAAGAGCATAGACAGCAGCGCTTTACCAGGCAAATGAAAACTCTGGTGGTTTCAGTTTGGCCTACTGCCAAGGTTGGTTTGGCCACTGACTGTGTAAGAGGTTTCTTTGACAACAGTAGAGAAGCTGGAAGCTTTAATCATTTCATACATCAGGAAATGGTTGGGCGTTCCACGTTGCCTCAGCAGAGTGGGACTTTATGGTAAAGGAATACTGCAGCTACCTGTTTCCTCTCTAACTGAGGAGTTTAAGTGCACCAAGGTCCATTGTGGGAATTAAATAGATTGTTTTTCAGGGTCGAGAAAGATCATATCCACTGGACCGCAGAGACGGCACAATGCATGTTTGATGGTTGGTGCGATCAATTAAACTATTGAGGATTGAGACGTGCAACAACCAGTCGCACTCCAGTATTTTCAATCTATCCAAAACTTTTCATTTATCACAGGGAGAGAGGCTGCTGCTGGAGAAGGGGCTGACCTTCATCCCGACGCCAGGGGGGTCGAATCTTGGGGATCTTAAGAGGGATGTCCATTTGCACAATAGAAAGTTAAAAATCTTAAATTACTTTGACTTCCAGACACAAACCAATACCACCCCATTCATAGAAACATCCAAATGGGAACCCCCAATTGCAGCATGTAACACACATATTAGACGACTAATTAAACACAATCACAGAGCCATAGGCTCAAACAGATCCTTTAAAACATCTGCCAATTTATCACCCACACAGAAAAGGGCAATCCGTTCACTTAAAACAAACACTGACATCATCTTAAAACCGGCAGATAAGGGGGCGGGTATTGTCATTTTGGATAAAACTCAATACATGTTCGAGGCTAAAAGACAATTGAATAACACCGACCATTACATCCCTTTGAAACATTCACTACAAACCGAGACTAAATTAATGATACAAAACATCTTGAATAGTTTACATCAGGAAAAATACATCAATCTAAAACAGAAACATTATTTAATGGGTCCAGATGTTCCCAGGCCTAGACTGTTCTATCTATTACCGAAAATACATGCTGCACCAGAAACATGGACCATCCCAGGCGAGATCCCCTGGGGCCGCCCGATAGTGTCGGACTGCAGAAGTGAGTCCTATCGCACGGCCCAATACATTGATAGTTTCTTAAATCCGTTGTCACAAACACATCAAAGCTACATAAAAGACACATATGACTTTATTGCCAAAATACAAAACATCAGCATCTCAAATGATTAATTTCTCTTTACAATTGACATTAACAGCTTATACACAAATATATCAATAGATTTAGGACTAAAAGCTGTTCAAAAAGCTTTCAGAAATCTCCCGGATCCATACAGACCAGACAAATACATTTTACAACTCTTAGAAATAGGCCTAACGTGGAATGACTTTGAATTTGATTCACAATTTTACTTACAGGTCCAAGGTACAGCAATGGGCAAAAAATTTGCACCTGCATACGCAAACATATACATGGCGGAATGGGAAACATCCCTTCTAGACAGGTGCAAATTTAAGCCCCTAGTTTACTACAGATACCCAGATGACATCTTTGGGGTTTGGCAGCACGGAATGGAGGAATTCGATCGATTCATCATACTTGCAAACACACATCATCCGAACATCACAATAAAACACAATGCTAATAGAGAATCTATTCAGTTTCTAGACACTATGGTTTTCTTGGGTGAACCTGTCGAGCAGTCCAGGGCACTCAAGACTAAAGTGTATTTCAAAAAAACAGACACACACAGTCTTTTACACAAATCGAGTTTTCATCCGAAGCACACGTTCAAAGGGACAGTCAAGTCCCAGTTGATACGTTTCCACCGCATCTGCACGGATGAGAATGACTTCCACGACACTACTCGAGTACTGTTTAAAGCCCTTAGACATAGAGGCTACAGTCGTAGATTTTTAAGATAAATCAAAGCCCCAACACTGAGGGAAATAAAGACTCCACCTCCAGACACCCTGCTGCCAAGCCCCCAACAGGTCATCCTGTTAATAACCACCTACAGTCAACAAACACTAGCCTTAAATAAAAAAGTTAAAAACAATTTTGAATGCACTAAACACCAATACCGGTCTTACAAAAATTCAGCGTCATTTCGGCATACAGGAAAAACAAAAACCTTAAGGATATCTTGGTCCGTTCCAGATTCAGCTCTAAAACTCTCCGGCAGCGGTCTCCGTGGCAAGCGTACCATAGAAAAACAAAATATATTTTAGGTACACCCATAACACAAAATCTAAACCTGAACACAAGCAATATAGTGTACTGTATATCATGTGCATATTGTCGGAAACGCTATATTGGGGAGACCAAAAACACACTGGCGGCAAGGTTAAAACAACATTTACACAACATCAAGAATAACACCAAAAATACAAAACTGATTCATCACTTTAAAGAACACGGGATAAACCAATTGACAATCTCAGGGTTGGAATCTAATACTGCATGGACAGATAAACAGAGGAAGAGAAACAAGTGGAAATGGATACACAGATTAAGAACATGGACTCCCGTGGGACTTAATGAGAGGGGGAAAGGTTTATGGTAAGACACCGGTTTTAAACCATAAAATGGCATTACGTTGAGGGTATACGTAAACCCGGAAATGGTCTAAGTATAAATAGGGAATTCAGGTTTTAAGGGGAATCATAAAATAACATTACCCATAAATAAAAATAAAATAGGTTTGAATGGCGGAAGGTGTGAAAGGGGATTGAGGAAAAACCCTTTTTGATTATTATTATTAGTATTAGTATTGTGTGCATTGAATGACTGAATGGAGTGAAATGCATGTTTTTAGCACTTACCTTTCTTGTTACATAAGGGACCGAAGCACTTACATGTTGTACCCAACGACACGGAGTGGAATTGGCACTTACCTTTTTTTAAAAGCACTTATCCTAGATCCTCAGTCAGCCATCCAGTATCGAACCTGTAGGGAAGAGGAAAAGAAAGCACTTAGAGAACCACTCCACACACAACTCAATCCCTCATCCCCAATTTTCCATCCCAACCCTAGAACCCTATCTCTGACCCGGGCCCTAACCCTAACCTCTGAACCCTACTGCGGACCCTAACCCCAACCCTAACCATAACCCTTGAACCGTACTGCTAACGCTAACCCTAACCCTTGAACCCTATGCCTGACCCCAACCCTAACCCTAAACCTAACCTTTGAACCTGATCGTTGACCCTAACCCCAACCCTAACCATAACCCTTGAACCCTACCGCTGACCCTAACCCTAACCCTTGAACCCTATGCCTGACCCCAACCCCAACCCTAAACCTAACCTTTGAACCGGATCGTTGGCCCCAACCCTAACCATAAGCTTGGAACCCGATCGCGGACCCTAACCCCAACCCTAACCCTAACCTTTGAACCCCATGCCTGACCCCAACCCGAACCCTAAACCCAACCTTTGAACCCCATCACTGACCCTAACCCCAACCCTAACCTTGGAACCCGATGGCAGACCCTAACCCCAACCCTAACCATAACCTTTGAACCCTATGCCTGACCCCAACCCGAACCCTAAACCTAACCTTTGAACACCAACGCTGACCCTAACCCCAACCCTAACCATAACCTTGGAACCCAAATGACATTAGTAGAGTTATGTGACAAATGCGTACGGGAGGCAGCACCTGTGTTGAAAACTGGAAGAAAGTGGGTGGCAAAGAAAGCTGTGGAGGATGCAAAGGCTGCCCTTCAAATTGGTGATATTATGGGGCAAGTTCAGCATGGAAGAGAGGGTCTTGGTTTCAGTTCAGCTCTTCCTTTGTTGATGCTACTAGATCTTACAGCTGCCTTTGATACTGTAGACCATTACATACTTCTCTGGCGCTTAGAGCATCTGTTTGGTATCAAAGGCACTGCCCTACAATGGCTCAGCTCATATCTTAAGGACAGGTCTTTCTCGGTAGCGTTGGGTAATTTCTGCTCTTCTTCTAGTCCTATTATTAGTGGTGTTCCTCAAGGTTCCATTTTGGGCCCACTTCTTTTTAATTTATATATGCGGCCGTTGGGGAATATTATTAGGGCTCACAATGTCTCTTTTCATTTATATGCTGATGATACCCAGTTGTACATTCCTTTGAAAGCTGGTGACTCCGTTCAGCCATTGTTGGACTGTCTGGATGACATTAAAAAATGGTTGACAAATAATTTCCTCCGACTTAATGAAAACAAAACTGAAATAATTGTTTTTGGCCCCCTGAGATTGAGAGATGGTCTCATTAACGAGCTCCATAAACGCTTTCCCTCAATTTCTTCCCAGGTTCGGAACCTTGGCTTCATTCTGCACTCAGAATTATGCCTAACCAAGCAGATAAATTTGGTCATTAAGACTAGTTTTTATCAACTACGGATTATTTCAGAAGGTTATTCATGCTTTTATTACTTCTCACTTAGATTACTGTAATTCATTATACTTGGGTCTTCCTCAGTCATCTCTGACTTGTCTTCAGATGGTTCAGAATGCAGCTGCAAGGCTGTTGACCAGGGCAAAGAAGTCTGATCATGTCACCCCAATTTTAGCATCGCTTCACTGGCTCTCAGTTCGTTTTAGGATTCAGTTTAATGTTCTGATGTTTGTTTTTAAAATTCTTAATAATCAAGCTCCTTCGTATCTTGAGGATCTTCTTAATCCACATTCATCAAACGGATGTCTAAGATCTTCTGATAGGTTTCTTTTGCATGTCTCTCATTCCTGGTTAAAAACAAAGGGGGATAGAGCTTTTGCTGTTGCTGCCCCCGTCTATGGAATCAACTGCCACTGGACATCCGCCTTGCACCTTCTATTATTACTTTTAAAAATAGGCTTAAAACATCTCTTCTACCAGGCTTTTTGATCAAATTTTTAATTGTTTAAATACATTTTTTAATTGATTTTTTCTATTGTCTATTGTCTGCTTTTATTTGGTCTAATTCTGTTTCTATTTTACTTTCTGTACTCTGTTCAGCACTTTGGTCAGCGTTGCTGTGTGAAACGTGCTATACAAATACATTTTACATACTTACTTTACTTACTCCTACATGGCACAAGGCAGCCCCAGCGCAACGGAGGATGCTTGTAGTCAACGAGGTGCAAAAGTAGGAGGAGAGGATGAGGTGTATAAAGGCAATTTCCCAGGGCAAGTAGGGAGAATGGATGAGATGGGAGAGTGTGGAACAACGCAAGATTGGCTGGCAAGACCTATGATCCATGGAACAGAGCAGGATCAGTTTCCTTATAAGGTCAACATATGATGTTCTCCCATCACTACAGAACCTAAATCTTTGGGTAGGAGAGGATCCCTCATGTCCTTTGTGTTCATCACCTGCAACATTAAGGCACATTTTGACAGGATGCAAGGTGGCTCTTAGCCAAGGACGGTTTACTTGGTGCCATGACCAGGTGCTGCAATGTTTGGCCTTAGCATTGGAAGACAAGTGTAACATGACCAATAAGTTGCCACCTGTTCCATCAAAACATTACAGATAAAAGACAAAATTCCTCCGCCCAGGAGAGCAACCACCAAGAAAAAGTGTTAAAACCAATCCTCGCCCAGGATAATTGGAAGCTGCTAGAGACTGGAAAATGCTGGCAGATGTTGATCAACGGCTTATTTTTCCACCCGAGATTGCCACCACAAACCTTCGACCAGATATTGTCTTGTGGTCTGGGTCAGCACACCTTGTTCACCTGGTAGAGTTAACAGTGCCATGGGAGGATGCTGTAGATAAGGCTATGAGAGGAAGAAACTGCAGTATGCTCAACTAGCCACTGAAGCGGAACAGCGAGGATGGAGAGTCTGGGTTTACCCAGTGGAAGTGAGATGTCGAGGATTTGTGGCACACTCTATAACCAGGTTTCTTACAGATGTCATATTCAATGACCAAGAGTTGCGTCGCACAGTGAAGAACTTATCTTAAGCAGCAGAGAGGAGCAGCAACTGGCTGTGGTTGAGATGGAAAGATTCTGGCTGGGGAGCTCAAGCACAATAGAAAAAAAGAAAGGCTGAGGTACAGGTAAGTAAGCTGAGCTGAGTTGAGTGGGGGACGGAGCGGGTTGATGCTGGGATGCCAGAATCACCGTTGAGCCCTCCTGAGGTGTCGTGGGCTAGTCAATGAAACACCGAGGATGTTAGGTGCCCACTTGAAGACCCCAGAGATGTACCCTAGTTAGCTCAATCCAGACAGTTGTCATGCTGATGCGCTGGTTGTTCCCCGGAGCCAGCATCGCAGCCGGTGTGTGTGCTGATGCAATAAGCTGATCCCTGGAGCCAGCATTACACTTCAGCCATCCACACCAGACAGAAGGATATCATTATATGGAAGGAAGCGTAAATGGATGGAGACACATATGGATCACATTAGTTTACTGTGAAGCTATGTCTTAGTTGGTGCTTATCTTGGCGAGAGCCAAGTTCGCCGGCCTAAAATCAGCATGAAGTTTAACATCTACTCTCATGTAAAGGAAATCATGCAATTGTTAGTATCAAAGTGCTATGCATCTACAATCGGAAAGAGATTGCACAAATTTGTCCTGCATGGGAGGTGTCCCAGGAAAAAACCTTTGTAAGACTACAGTTTTCCAATGAGCATATAGGCAAAGAACAGGTCATTTGGAATACTGTTCTCTGGACAGACGAATCAAAGATAGAGTTGTTTGGCTACAGTAACAGCAGACATGTTTGGCGCAGACCGAAGAGAGCTTTTCAGGAGAAGCACCTCATACCAATTGTGAAGCATGGTGGTGGAAATGGTTTGGGGTTGTTTCACTGCCTTAGGGACTGGACAGCTTGCATTAATTGATTCAATTATGAATTCTCAATCATATCAAGGACTGCTTGAAGATAATTTAAGGTTATCTGTTCAAAAGTTGAAGTTGAACTGAAAGTAGACCTTTCAACAGGATAATGATCTTTAGCACACTAGCAAATCCACCTAGGAATGGCTCAAAAAGAAGTAATGGAGGGTTATGCAATGACCTAGTCAAAGCCCGGATTTGAATCCCATTGAATTGATGTGAGGGATTTGAAATAAGCAGTACATGCAGGAAAACCCTCAAACATCATGCAACTGAAGGCTCACATTCCCCAATGCAATCTGCAATTGATTTGTGACCTTAGTAGTGCCTACTCAGCGTGGCTCAGGGTCCCTTTCCAGAACCTTCACAATGACTGTCCCTTAATGGTGGAATGAACTTCCAACCTCAATCCGGACAGCAGAATCTGTCAAAAAAAACAGCTAAAGATCCATCTCTTCCGTAAGCAAATTATATTAAACCCCAAATTATATTAAAAAATCTTTTACACCTCTACTCTGCTTTTCTATAACTAAATTAAAAATCTTGTACGGTAGCACTACTTCAGTGACGTGCGGTCAGGGGAGGCAGTGTCATCATGAAATGTAAAAAACAAATAATGATTAAAAAAAAAAAATTATATATATATATATATACATATATATATATATATATATATATATATATATATATATATATATATATAATGTGTGTATTTGTCCACTGATCTGTGATAGAAATGTAATTATTGTACGATTCCAATCATTCCAATGATTTTTTATAGCCAGTATTGCTGAATTTGTGTATTTTTCTGTTCAAATACGGGGGAAAGACGCGATGGGAGGCAGCAACAGGCTGAGCCTCCTCTCGGATTGTGCAATCCCTCACAAACTGGATTGAGCTGCTCTTTTTTTTTTCTCAACTTGAGCACATGCAATTGATCTCTCTGTATGTCACCAATGTAATGTTTGTCCTCACATTCCATAGTCTATGTGTATAACATATTAGTCTTACTGATCTCATAGTGATAGTGGTTAGCACGTTCACCTCACATCTCCAGTGTCGGGGGTTCAATTCCCACCATGGCCCTGTATGTGCGGAGTTTGCATGTTCTCCCCGTGCTGCGGGGGTTTCCTCCGGGTACTCCGGTTTCCTCCCCCAGTCCAAAGACATGCATGGTAGGGTGTCCAAAGTGTCTGTAGTGTATGAATGGGTGTGTGAATCTTCTTGTGTGAATGTGTATGAGATTGGCACCCTGTCCAGGGTGTACCCCGCCTTGTGTACGATGTTTCCTGGGATAAGCTCCAGGTTCCCCATGACCCTGAAAAGGAGTTAGTGGTATAGAAGATGGATGGGTGGATGGATCTGACATAATGCCGCAGTGAAAAAGCACTTAGTGACAAAGTACCTCTGCCTTACTGAAGGGGGCATGTCTGAGCATATGGGCTTGTTCTGCTATTGTCCTTCTTCACATATTACAGACAAATGTCATTGTGGGTAATATGCTAGCTAAAAAGTCAAATAGAGAAAGTCAAGTGCACCGTCCATTTATTTTAATTTTTTGCCCTGACTGCAAAAATGGAAGATTATATAGGTAAGGTAAAACATTTCTTAAAACTGGACTTTCAATAAAAACTGGAAGTGATAAATAATGGAAGACCGATGCCGGAGCTAAAAGATTTGCTTCAAATGACGGGACAGAAGATAACACGCTCGTTTCAAACGGAGTGGTACACCTGAAAACACTGTCTGTGCGGTTGTGCTACGAGAAACTGCCTTTTCTGCTTTCCCTGCCTTTTGTTGTCAACGAGTCACAACGTTTGGAATTCAACGGGATTTTGTGACTTGAAAAATATACCAAGAAGCCTTAGCAGACATGAAAGTTCAACTACTCACATTCCGAACAGCAGAGACTAAATATTAGCATCCACAATGATTAGGTAAAGGAAAACTGAGAGGTTTTAAAAGACCTCATTAATGCAACTTACTTCCTAGCCACACAGCAATTAGCATTTCGTGGTAATGGTGAGAGTACGACCTCTTCTAATCGTGGCAACTATGCAGAACTATTCCATGCTTTTGCTGAGAAAGATGATAGACATTTAAAAACATTCACTGTGTTTTCTGGCTTATCAAACAGAATTCAGAACGATTAAATTGAAGCAATAAGTGATGTGATTAGAAATGATATAAAAAAGGAGATTAATGCAGCCCTATTTGTTGCTGTAGAAGTAGACAAGACAATGGATGTCACAGACAAAGCCCAGATCTGTTATTTTGTATTATGTGGCTAAAAGTGAGGTGGCCTGTGAAGTGAGGGAGGCGTTTTTGGGATTTGATGATGTGAGTAATGACCAACGAGTAAAGGGAAGACCATGCATACACTGCTGTACAGTCCACGACAAAAATAAAAGACCAGCCCTTTTTTAAATAATAACTAAAAAAAAATTATATAAAACAAGATAAGAAAAAAAAAAAAAGTTATTTTAAAGAATACAACTACATTTGTCTTATTGTTGTGGACTGTATATACTTTCATTTGTATTGAATGAGTATGAATTGTGGAATTGTGATGGCAAATTAAGAACACACGGAGGGTGCAGAGCAAATGCGCTCTCTCTGAGCCGCTATAAATTTAACGTTCTTCTTTGGCCAAATATGTACCTTACCTATGTGTGTGTAAAGAATGCTGATATGGGATATGAAACATAACCAGTAGTCAGTGTGCAAGCAGCCAGTTGAATGGTGAATTTATTCTACTCTATTGAATTCATATATTTGTAAATCTGACTTTGAAAGAGTCAGTGCCTCCCCAGCCACGAACCTCATCGCACGTCACTTCACTACTTGTATTGTTCTCCGCTTGATATGTTGCACTGCTCGTATTTCCTCTTTTGTAAGTCGCTTTGGAAAAAAGCATCTGCTAAATGAATAAATGTAAATGTAACTGAAAGAATATTGCCTGGATGAGTGGTCAAAAATTCCAGCAAGTCTGTTGGACAATTATGCAAAACGTGTACAAAGAGTAATTTCTGTTAAAGGGGGCAAGCTTCGGAGGCCAAGGGTGTACTTAATTTTTCCATAGAAAAATATCACATCTATTGATATTTCTGTTGAATAAATGATTGATGATTGAAAAAGCTAATTTTCCTTGTGACTTTGTTCAGCTACATTAATTTAATTAATAGGCACTGTTTCAAAGATTATCAAATGTTTGCTTGTCCAAATATGTATTTAAAAAATAAATTCCATGGGGTGTACTTATTTTTTCACATGATGTTTGAGGGCTTTCTTGCATGTACTGCCTGTTACAACATTTCAATTACTAGCAGATCCTGTGATGAAACTTTATTTATTTTTGTGGGCTTTGCTTTGTAATAAGCATTCTGCACCTGGAGTCTCAACCTTCTCTCTAATAGCAGGTCTTACAATGACTATTCAGTACTTGAAGTATTACACTGCACTTTATTTATAATGTATTACATTAAAATGTATGATAACTGCACACACAAAAAAAATCACAGACCTTGCAAAGGAGATACATGAAAAAAACTGTTTAAGTACACAGAGTGGTTGAAGAAACATAGGAAACAGGTGGGTTAGAATTCAGGTGCATATGAGCACTGTAATGTCTGGGCTGGATTCGGAGTTGCTCCTGGATGGGTAGTGGGTCTGTATATGGTAATCATCCATAAATTCTATTTTGTATGGTGGACACATACTAAAATCAAATTTAATAATGGTGTATTATACTAAAAAGTGTCATCTAAGTTTGTTTTAAAAAATTGGAATATTGCCAGAAAATTATGGCTAATTGTTATAAATGAATTCTGAGCATTAATACCTTATTGTATCTCTGGTTTCAACACGTTGCTTCTCTCTGTTTTTTATCCTGTTTGCCTGTTTGACGATGGACTGTTTTTTTATTCTCACTTTTAATAAAAGTGCATCATATTTTCAAGCTTTGAGTGATATTGAATTAAGCATGTTAAAGCATGGAATATACTTGGCCTTGCCCACTTGTGAAAAATAAATTGAGCATTTGTGATTTAAGTACTGTGTGTTTCTTTACCTGCCCATTTCAAAAAAACATTTAGATTTTTTTCCACAGAATTCAGATTATCATCAGCTGAACTCAGGCATGATGTGTGAATCCAATTACAGTACAAACAGAGCAACAAAAAACCCAGTCCACATGTACCATAAAATATTTCAAGATCTTTCATATTAGGTCAAGCTAACTTGGCTTTTTTTTTTTACTTTTCTTATCAAGATTTTCTTAACTTCTTCTGTTTTTAAACTGTAAAGGATTGATCATTGGCGGTAGCAGGCTATACAGCATAATGATGGCTATTTGCAAATCAGCATTAAAGGTGATACCTATATTTGCAGCCAAGTAATTAAAACACCTGGGTAAGAAGAAGAGTGCAATTATAATAAGTTGAGAACTACATATGGAAAAAACCTTTAGCCGCCCGTGTGCACTTGATATTTGTAGGACAGCTAAAATAATACAGGAGTAGGAGAACACAATAATGGCAAGAGATCCCAACAGTACTACCATGGCATAAACAAAATCAGGAAAACTATATGGAGTCCTGTCAGTGCATGCAAGTCGGGTAACAGATACATGATCACAATAGCATTGAACAAAGGTGTTGGCTCCACAGTAAGGGAGGGGAGAAGCCTGAACAACCATCATTATAATGCTAGAATGAGCAAAAACCCAGACTACAATGGAGATAATTAAAATATTTCTATTTGACATAATAGAATGGTAACGAAATGGGTAGCAGACTGCTATATATCGATCTATGGCCATTACAGCTAGTGTGTATGAATTGACCACACCAAAATAATGCACTAAGTACATCTGAAAAAAACAAGCTGCAAAAGAAGTGGTCCCATCTTGGAACCAATATTGAGCAATGATCTTTGGTAAGGTGCATGTACTGAACAACACATCAGACAACACGAGACTTATATAAATAAAATAGATGGGTTTATGAAGACTTCGGTTTGTTGCAAACAACAGATTGCCTTTACTGTTTAACCTATTGATCTTCTGTTAAAAAAAATCACCAAAATACTCTGCTCTCATGGATAGCAAACAATTGCAAACACAACACAAGTTTATCCAAAAAATATTGTGTTAAATATAGGTGTGCAACAAATATTGATAACCTTTTATTCAATACTTTGTGCTACCGCCTTTTGCCAAGACAACAGCTCTGCATCTTTTCCTGTAATGCCTGATGAGGTTGAAGAATAGATGGCAAGAGATGGCAAAAAAATTTTTTTTTGTTTCATCCTGCTGGATTCTCATAGCCTGAAGCTTTCTTCCAAGACTTCTTAAATTAAAAAACAACAACAAAAACAAACAAACAAAAAAATCACCCCAGTCTGAATCTCATGTTTTCCCATCCCTCCTAGATTCCAGAACAGCAGTAAAATTCATCTGAGGAACTTACTGATTTAATACCACCTACAGACCAAATGTCATATAGCTTTGAAAGTCCTAACTTCCAACAAAACCCTCAACATATCATTTCTGAGTCTTGTATCCTAGCCCTGTATCCTAGCTATTTGCTTCTTAGAGCAACTCTTAACTCCGAGATATTTGAATTTTGAGTCCTCCAAATGAAAAGGTATTTCAGTCTGTTTCATTTTTTGGCCAGATTGGTTTATGGGTAAGCATTCACTCTTCTGTAGGTTCAGTTTATACCCAGAAAATTTCCCAAAGTCATTTAATATGCGTATTATCTCAGGACTAGATGCAATCGGATCTGTAACATAAAGTACTAAGTCGTCAGCATACAGGGCTAGTTTATGTTCAATTCCTTTGCGAATTATACCCTGAAATACCGGAAGAGTTCTAAGCTCCATCGAGAGAGGCTCAATTGCTATGGCAGAAAGTAAGGGAGACAGAGGACATCCCTGTCGCGTACCCTGTGACAGAGTAAAATAGTCAGATTTAGCATCGTTGGTATATATGGAAGCCTGCGGTTCCACATATAATAAACGGATCCATGATATCAGTCCATCCCCAAAGCCGAACCTCCTTAGCACCATAAGAAGATATTCCCATTCGATCCTATCAAATGCCTTTTCTGCGTCCAAAGAGATGACCACTTCAGATGAGGCGCTGTTTTGTTTTGAATACAAAATGCTAAGTAGAGTACGAATATTAGAAAAGTAATGCCGTCCTTTTATAAACCCGGTTTGCTCCTCTGAAATAATGCTAGGTCGAACCCCCTCCAAATGATAGGCCAAAAGTTTGGCTAAAATCTTGACATCAACATTGAGGAGGCTAATAGGTCTGTACGAACTACATAATCAAATACTTCTTTTATAATGAACAGAACTGGAGCAGGTACCTTCAGTGAGGTGAGTACCCCTAAAACTCCACACATCCACACATCCATTGGCCTCCCCATGACACCCCTACATTCTACAAATATTTGCAAAGACTTGCTCCTGCTTTCAACATGTAAATTAATAAGCCTTTACTCCACATGTTGTAAACACAGTTTAGATTTTGTTGTGTTCCCTTTCCTTTAGTAATTGTGTTCCCTTTCAAAGGGAACTCCACGTTGTGTTTAGCATAACACTATGGGGAGCGTCCTTTGCGCACGACCGGCATCTGAAGATTGTGTAAAATCATGCCTATTTATAGACCTGCCATGATCAGGTGACGTAGCAATTAAGCGCATCGCATGATATAAATATGGCACCTGTGAACCGAGCCATCAGCCTCTATTATCTGAAGCGAAGAGGCAATTCACAGGCCTGCCCTGGTATGACAAAGCTACGCAACATCTAATTCCCTTCTCAGGAAACAGGGTTGCATGCATAACCCAGATGTTCCCTTTCAAAGGGAACTTTGATGTTGCGTTTAGCATAACACTATGGGAATGAGAATACCCACTCCGTCATACCGAGGGTACGGCTTGTTCAAAAAGACCCAAGCCCGAGGGTCACTGCAAGACACTCGAGCCTGGGGTGGAATGAATATCCCGGCTGTAATAATGAATGAATGTGTGTGTGGCATAGACCACCCTGCAGCATCACAGACATCCTGTACGGATACCTCTTTGGACAAAGTCTTCACGGAGGTGACCGCCCTAGTGGAATGAGTCCTTATGCCCAGAGGCGTAGCGAGACTGTGTGCCTCATAAGCAATAGAGATTGCTTCCACTATCCAATTAGAGATGCGCTGCTTTGACACAGCATCACCTCTACTATCGCCGCCAAAGCAGACCAGCAACTGCTCCACCTTATGCCACTGGCCGAAGCGGTGGACATAAGTACAGAGAGCCCTTACTGGACACTAGTAGGTGCATTCTCTCTTGTTCCGGTGTGGGGAATGGAGGAGGGCAGGAAGCCTGCAACACCACAGGGTGGACAGCCGATGTAGGCACCTTAGGAATATAATCCGGCATAGGATACAGGAAGGCCTTGGCCTATCCAGGGGCAAAGTCAAGGCAGGAAGGGGCAACAGAGAGAGCTTGTAGATCTCCTACTCGCTTGAGAGATGTCAGGGCCAGAGTCAGAAACTCTTCAGAGGCTGACTCTAAGGGCTCAAATGGGGCCCTTGACAGACCTTCCAGGACCACAGAAAGGTCCCAGGAAGGTATGCATGGCCTGCAGATCGGCCTCAGCCGCCTGACACCACACATGAACCTCAAAGTTAGAGGATGTTGCCCCACAGAGGCTCCATCAACATAGGCATGGCTGGCTGAAATGGCGGCCACGTAAACCCTGACTGTAGAAGGAGCCCACCCCGCTGAGAAATGTTCTTGTAAGAACTCCAGGACTGTAGATATTATGCAGTTCAATGGGTCTAGCTAACATTCCTCACACCACAAGACAAAAAGCTGCCACTTGAGTGCATACAATTTCCTTGTATATGGTGCTCTAGCATTTAACATGGTCTCTACAACTTCAGTTGTGAGACCAGAATCTATGAGCTAGTGCCCCTTTGAGGCCAGACCCACAGTTTCCATAGTTCTGGCAGAGGGTGATAAATCAGCCCTCTGGCTTGAGACAGTAGATCCACTCTAAGGGCTCAAATAGGGCACCTGACAGACCTTCCAGGCCCACAGAAAGGTCCCAGTAAAGTATGTGCGGCCTGCAGATGGGCCTCAGCCGCCTGACACCACGAATAAACCTCAAAGATAGAGGATGTTGCCCCACAGAGACTCCATCAACAGCGGCGTGGCTGGCCGAAATGGTGGCCACTTAATCCCTGATTGTAGAAGGAGCCCACCCCGCTGTGAAATGTTCTTGTAAGAACTCCAGGACTGTAGCTATTGCGCAGTTCACTGGGTCTACAGTGGATCCCTGCGGATGGGAATCTCCCAAGGCGTGCCATCTAGCAGGGCTAAAACATGTGGGAGCAGAGCGATGGGGGGGAAGTGTACAGATGTGACCTTGGCCACATGTGCACCATGGCGTCCAGCCCTAATTGTGAGGGATAACTGAGGGTGAACCACAGTGGGCCGTGTGGTGTCTCCTCAGAGGCGAACAGATGCAGTCCCACTTGACCAAACCTTGCCATATAGACTCCACCACTTGTGGATGGAGCCAACAATTCCTGGGCCTCAGCCCCTGCCTCAACAGGATGTCTGCCCCCATATTCCCAGAATGTACATTGCACTCACTGAAACTTTCCTTCTGCCCAGAGAAGAATTAGTTGTACCTGCCTGAACAGGGGGCACACATATAATCCTCCCTGGTGGTCAATATATGAGACCACTGGTGTGTTGTCTGTAAACACATGGTGACCTCTCAATTGAGGAAGAAGGAATTTCAGTGCTAGAAATATGGCCCACATTTCTAGGCAATCTATATGCCACTCCAGATGAGGGCTGCACCAGACACCGTGAGCTGGACAGCTGTCTAAGGCCGCGCTCCAGCCCATGAGGGAGGTGTCTGTCATTACCGTCTTGTGCTAAGGAGACACCCCTAGAGAGAGAGAGGCTAGAAACCGGGGACACTCAAATTCTCAGAGCACGTAGGCATCACCGTGTGACACTGATTATTCTCAGTGGTTTCATCCAAGGATGAAACCACTGAGAATAATCAGTGTCACACGGTGATGCCTATGTCGGCGATGCCTATGCCTATGCTTCATCCTTGGATGAAACCCCAGACTTCTCAGCCACCACTGAACGGTCTCCTGTGCAATAGGCCCATAAGCACCAATCGTATCCCAAGATCCAACTTTATCTTGCTCAGTGTTGATAGGATTGACCCTACACATGTTGGGGATAGAAATGCCCTCTTCATAGTAGAATCCTTATAACCCCTAGAATAGTTGTCCACTGCACTGGGGAAAGCAAACTTTTCTGATGTCGACCTGAGCCCCAAGCTCTTCATGTGGGCGAGAACAACAGTTCAATGTTGAACTGCCAGTTCCCTGGATTGTGCTAGAATTAACCAGTCATCCAGGTAGTTTAGTACACGGATGGCCTGGAGTCACAATGGAGCCAGAATGACATCCATGGACTTTGTGAAGGTGCGAGGGGATAAAGCTAGGGATATTTCTATGTGGAAATATGCACCTTTTAGATCTATCGTTACAAACCAGTCCTCAAAGTGAATCTGTGGAACGATAAGTTTGGGTGTCAGCATCTTGAACCTGTTTGTCTGAAGAGTATAGTTCAGATAATGCAGATCTAAAATTGGCCACATACTCCTATTTTGTGTGGATCAGGAAATAACGGCTGTAAAAACCTCCCTCCCTCAGGGAACGGGGTACATGTTCTGTGACCCCTTTGTCCAAGAGGGATCTTACTTCCTGCTCTAACGTCAGACTCTGGTCTATGCTGACTACTGTGGTGAGCACACCTCTGAACCAGGGGGCTCGAGCTATACACTGGACCTGGTAACCCTTTTCTATGGTAGACAGAACCCATGGAGACACATTTGGCAGTAGTTTCCACGCTGCCAGATGGTCATTTAGTGACGTTAACTATTCCACATTCTATTGGCAGGAAAGCATCAGATTTTTGTTGCCCTGTGACAGCTCGCTGACCAGAGAACACTGAAAACTTGGAACCGCTTTGGCTAGGGGAGGCCTTACAGTAGCATTGGGGGCTAACTGCCCTAACAACCTCATGTTACCTGATATGTTTCTCCACGGCCCCTCAGGACCGCTCTTCTTTGCCTGCTTGGCCTTTATGACCATTCTCACTAAAGTAATTGAATGAAGACTTTGCATACCACCTCAGAATCGTATTGATTTGTTGATTTGTATGAATCAGTACAGCCAGACATGAGTTACAGCTGCTTGAGTAAATTTGGTAAAGTTTAAGTAAATCGGGCTCCGCCAAGCTAGAACTGATAGGCATGTGGTGGCCATATTGTTTAAAAAATATCAACATGTTTTTCATAATTATTGAAGTGCTCAGACTTCTGAGTAGTTTGGCATCAATTTTGTAAAGATTGGAAAAAAAAACAAAATCCTAGGACAAGTTCTCAAAAGCAGGTTTTACATATTTTGCACATTAATTAAAAAAGTAGGCAGAACTAAATGGCTTTTGTTTTATTGTTTTTTTTTTTTTTCGTTTTGTTTGGAGAAACCAAGGAATAAGTGACAAAAAGATTATTAATTGTAGGACATTCTAAGATATAACCCAGGATGTAAAACATTTCGCTACAGCTCCTGTTAGGACGATCAGGCTCATCTGTAGCCTTAGTAACAGGAGGTGGTACTACCTATTGACCAAAAAAAAATTTAGCATTTAAAAAATTTTTTTTTAGCATTTACAGTTTACAGTAGCGAAAGAAAAACATGCTTAGCCCCCTAAAAAGTAATTCAATAGAGAATAGAGTGTATATACTTAAAGAAACAACCATCTTGCAGTTGAACATGGTGGTATTCTAGACCATAAAAACAATATATATTTGCTAATTAAAAATGTAAAACATTGCAACCCTGGAAAAAAAAGCTACTTGAAAAAGTGACAGCAGTGCTCTAACATGACTCATGCATGACCCATGCATAAACTGAAATAGCCAGAAAGGTACAAGCATTGGTGTTTTGTATAATTTGGCTGTGCAATTTTATCATTCTTACACAAAATAACAGTAGTCTGCATTTCCATTTAATACAGAATCTTTGTTTTTATTTGGTTGAACATTTTTTTCTGGCTGATTAATCATTTTCAACTAATTACATTGCATATTGTAGTTGATAAACCTAAATTTAATAAGACATAGCAGGCACAGATTCACGTTTTCCTGCATTTTAAAATGTTACTGATGTTACTAAATGTAATTACAATTGAAAACAAATTGGATAAGATATAATTTTCTTTAGGTTAAAATACTTTTTCTATTTACCCTCACCTGTCTTTGCTTTAATTTTTTCATTAATGTGTCCTTAATTTCTTTGGTCCTAAAGCAGTAGATGAGTGGATTAATGAGGGCAGGGAAAAGACTGTACGTCATTACCACTGCAATATAGAGGTTTGTTTCAAAATGAAATCCAACATTAAGTGCAATATACACAAAACTTCTGGGGAGATAGTACAGGCAGATGATAAATAGCTGTGGAGTACATGTTAAAAAGGCTTTATAGCGTCCATCTTTATTTGAGATTTTCATGACTGAAATAATGATGGCCACATAAGAAAATATGATATAAATTAAAGGACCCCACAGTACAGTCATAGCAA
The DNA here is from genome assembly GCF_023375685.1 of Ictalurus furcatus. Classification (NCBI taxonomy): domain Eukaryota; kingdom Metazoa; phylum Chordata; class Actinopteri; order Siluriformes; family Ictaluridae; genus Ictalurus; species Ictalurus furcatus. The sequence continues at coordinate 25,627,384 of NC_071271.1, forward strand.
GGGCAGTACTAGTGTCTTTTATGGCTGTTATGTCTGCACATGCTAGATTTCTTATTGAAACATGGTCACAGTAGCAGTGACGTATAATATTTGGGCCACAATAAGGCACATTAAGGATATGTGCAGTAACGACACCAAGCTGGAGGAGGGGTTCTATCCAAAGCACTGAACAAAGAATCGCAATAGTGGTGTGTGTGATCAGAACTGGATATCTCAATGGGTTACATATGGCAACAAATCGATCAAGGGCCATTAATGCCATAAGAAATGAGGTGCAAGTCCCAAAATAATGGACAAAATACATTTGTGTAAAACAACCATTGAATGAAATGATCTCTGACATCCAGTACTTAGCAATGATTCTGGGCAGAGTTGTAGTTCCAAATCCAAGATCTGATATTGCAAGATTACAGAAGATGATATACGTTGGCTTCTGAAGACTTTTTTCACATGCCACAAATACAAGGATGAAAACGTTCCCAGATGCCAGCATCAGATAAATGAAGAAGAAAAAGGTTCCTACCAATCCATAATACTTGGCAGGAATTCCTGTGAATCCTTCAAGGACAAATTCAGGAATATTGGTCGTGCTGTTTTTGTACAGTGTTTCAGTATAGATAGACATCTGACAAAAAAGAGCATAATTGTTTACAATATATTTTACACAAGACTACAGTTAAAAAATCTTTCTTGGTTTAAAATGAATTTTTCATTTAGTGAAATCATATATGTATATGTGGAAGATACAAAATATAATAAAGATATATAAAAGATATTGTATCCACAACACTTGAATCATACCTTCCCTAAATTTTGATCCAGGCTCTTACAAAGCTGCCCACAGACTGAGGGATGAGCCTTTTAAACCCTCACTGTTGAGGCTTTGCGCATACTTTTGACGTAATTATTTGTATCTGACCATACCCTTTGCGAGTAAACCCACTTGCTTTACACATTCAGACTGCATGATTTCTAGATACAGTATACACTATGATTTCGAGCCACTATCTTTCCATAAATATTCAGCATTCTTATTTACAAAGAACAAGTATTTTGATTAAATATCTGTCACAGTAGGGTACAGCTAACTTTGCTTTAAAATGCACATTTATCAACATATCCTGCTTTACTGTAGCTTTTTGGCAGCTTGACATATTCAAGCTATTCTTTCAGGATGTTTTAGCAGATATGTTGTTTTCTAATATATTCCAAGCCTTTTTTTTCTTTCTAATGAGCAGAATTTTGCATTTCCCTCAAGTTAGGCCCACAGAACTAATTTAACCATGAGGTTGAAGTGCTGTTACTTCGGAACATGTCTGAAAATATACATCATCAGGCTCACCTATTCAGCATGTTTCTAAATCCAGCTAGAATCTAAGGACGTTTTCACACTTGGTCTGAACAATCGACTGCGCTCTCTGGATGGATTTTGGGCTCATTTGGGGGCAGGGTTCATCCTCGCATGTTTGCTGTCAAGTAGAAGAATTCTTACTGAACCATGACTCGATTGTGTAAAAGTAACTATACAGTGGGGGAAATAAGTATTGAATGCTTAAAAAAAAATTTTCATTAAATATATTTCCAATGAGGCTATTAACATGAAAATTTCACCAGACTCCGGTGTTAACACAAGAAATCTGCACATATAAAGAAATCCAAACATTAAAGTCCATAAATGAAGTTATGTGTAATAAAGAGTAATGACATGGGTAAAAAGTATTGAACACGCTAACTGAAATATATCTAACACTTAGTAGAGAAGCCTTTGTTTGTAATGACATCTTCAAGACGCTTCCTGTATGAAGAAATTAATCGGTCGTGGTATTCAGGTGTGATTCTGGCCCATTCTTCTAAACATATTGTCTTTAAATCTTGTTCAATTGGATTCAAGTCAGGTGACTGCCTGGGCCATTCTAACGCCTTGATTTTTTTCTCTGAAACCAGTTGAGTTTCCTTTATAGTGTGCTTTGGATCATTGTCCTGCTGGAAGTCCACCCACATCTCATCTTCATCATCCTGGTGGATGGCAGCAGATTCTTCTCAAGAATCTCCCGGTAAAGGGCTCCAGTCATCATTCCTTCAATTATATGAAGTCTGCCAGTACCATGCAATGAAAAACAGCCCCACACCATAATGCTTCCACCTCCAAACTTCACTGTTGGTATAGTGTTTTAAGGGTGATGTGCAGTGGCATTTTTTCTCCAAACATGGTGTGTAGTATGACAGCCAAAAAGTTCCATTTTGACCAGACTACACTCTCCCAGTATTTCATAGGCTTGTCCAAATGAGGTGTAGCAAACTTTAAATGAGCTTTGACATGCCTTTTCTTTAGTAATGGAGTCTTGTGGGGTGAGCGTGAGCAGTGGAGTGCATTGCCTATTGTTTTCTCTGTAACAATGGCATCTGCTGCCTCCAAGTGTTTCTGGAGCTCTTTCCGAGAGGTCCTTGGCTCTTGGGCTACTTTTCTGACTATTCTTCTGACTCCCTGGTCAGAAATCTTGAGCTCCTGTCTGTGGCCGGTTGATGACGGAGTGATGTTGCTTCCACTTGTGGATAATGGCCCCAATGGTGCTTACTGGAAGATTCAGAAGTTTTGAAATACGTCTGTATCTGATTCCATCAATATGTTTTGCAACAATAAGGTTGCAAAGGTCTTCGCAGAACTCTTTGCTTTCACCCCTTAATGAGATGTTTCTTGTGTCACCCCTCTGTAACGAAAAGCCTTTTTATATACCATCAATTTACTAACCCAGCTGATATTAATTTGCACAGAAAGGGGGTATAATAACTTACGGATTTCAGCTGGTTCCTTGCCTTACCTTGCCTTGGAGAACTGCTTTTTCTTACTGTGTTCAATACTTTTTTCTTGTGTCATTCCACTTTATTACACATAACTTTATTTATGGACTTAAATGTTGTGAATTCTTTATACTTCCAGATTTCTTGAGTTAATACTGATTTCTGGTGAAAATTTCATGTGAATAGCCTCATTGGAAATATATTTACTGAAAAAAATGTTGACACTTTCAATACTTATTTCCCCCACTGTGTATTGCAATATAATGTTATTTACCTTGACATAAATATATACAAAAGAAGTCTCCAAGAAGCCCACAATTTCATCACAGGATCTGCCAATAAGTCTTGCAATTGTTGGTGTCAAAGTGCTATGCATCTACAATCAGAAAGAGATCGCACAAATTAGACCTGCATGGGAGGTGTCCCAGGAAAAAACCTTTGCAAGACTACAGATTGCCAGTGGACATATAGGCAAAGACCAGGCCTTTTTGGAATACTGTTCTCTGGACAGACAAATCAAAGATAGAGTTGTCTGGCCACAGTAACAGCAGACATGTTTGGTGCAGACCAAAGAGAGCTTTTCAGGAGAAGCACCTCATACCAATTGTGAAGCATGGTGGCAAAAATGGTTTGGGGTTGTTTCACTGCCTCAGGGACTGGACAGCTTGCATTCATTGATTCAATTATGAATTCTCAATCACATCAAGGAGTGCTTGAAGATAATTTAAGGTCATCTGTTCAAAAGTTGAAGTTGAACTGAAAGTGGACCTTTCAACAGGATAATGATCCTAAGCATACTAGCAAATCCACCAAGGAATGGCTCAAAAAGAAGTAATGGAGGGTTATGGAATAGCCTAGTCAAAGCCCAGATTTGAATCCCATTGAAATGGTGTGAGGGATTTGAAATAAGCAGTACATGCAGGAAAACCCTCAAACATCATGCAACTGCAGGCTCACATTCCCCAACGCAATCTGCAATCGATTAGTGACTGATGCTTAGTAGTGCCTGCTCAGCGTGGCTCAAGGTCTCTTTCCAGAACCTTCACACTGACTGTCCCTCAGTGGTGGAATGAACTTCCAACCTCAATCCGGACAGCAGAATCTGTCAAAAAACAGCTAAAGACCCACCTCTTCCGTGAGCACACTAAACCCTAAAACACAAACCCCACATTATCTTTAAAAAAAAATACAACAACAACAACAACAACAATCTTACACTGGCTTTTACACCTGTACTCTGCACACTCTCCTTTTCTATAACTAAATTAAAAATCTTGTACGGTAGCACTACTTGTATTGTTCTCTGGTTGATATATCGCTTTGCTTGTATTTCCTCATTTGTAAGTCGCTTTGGAAAAAAGCATCTGCTAAATGAATAAATGTAAATGTAACTGAAAGAATACTGCCTGGATGAGTGGTCAAAAATTCCAGCAAGCCTGGTGGACAATTATGCAAAACGCGTCCAAGAAGTTTTTTTCTGTTAAAGGGGGCAAACTTCAGAGGCCAAGGGTGTACTTAATTTTTCCATTAAAAAATATCACATCTATTGATATTTCTGTTGAATAAATGATTGATCATTGAAAAAGCTAATTTCTTTTGTGCATGTACTGCCTGTTACAACATTTCAATTACTAGCAGATCCTGTGATGAAACTTTATTTATTTTTGTGGTCTTTGTTTTATAATAATCATTCTGCACCTGGAGTCTCAACCTTGTCTCTAATAGCAGGTCTTACAATGACTATTCAGTACTTTATGTATTACAACTGACTACCCAGTCCACAATTTTTCAAATGTCAGGAGGCATGTTTGAAAGGGTCTATTAATTTCTCATGTCATATCCAGTTTCAAATGATACATAAGGAGCATGGTTTATAATTGAAGCATAACTTTGCAGTGGCAACAGGAGTGGCATTTTTCACACACTCGCCTGCATATTTTATTTACAGGTGAAAAATCAAATGCGACATTCACTAGATGAAGTGTAACTGGTTGTAGTCTGCGTTGTGTTTTATTTTATCCAAAGAAACAGGCGGACGGCAACTGGGTTGACTCTTTGTTTATTCTGACAACACAAACAAGCAGTATCCCCGAGTGAATCGCCTTTAAAACTGTACCCTATAAAATAATCACGATGTGCAATGGTCACATGTTGAAACACAATACAAAAAAATCATTCAAAAAGGAGGGTAAAACAACAAAAATAATTAAACAGGTAAATTAAATAACATTGTACACACAAATTAAAATGAGTACATAAGCATATACTGTAAATGATGATTTAAATAAAGATGAAACAAGATTACTGAGAAATTAAAATTAAATCTACCTCTCCCATTCAACCATAATGCAAAAGGGAGGAGGAGGAGCCAAAACAGGAAATTACACAAATCAACGACACCATGACAATTAAAAGGTAAAGCACTCACACAAGCAGACAGCCACATCAGGTATACACTTTCTTTTGTGTAATTCTACACCTTAAATTTATGGAATATTTTCCATACCCATTACAGAAGCAACAGAGCCAAAACCTCCCTGTTCATCCAAATCGAACTGTAAAATGCTTAGCAAGATCATGCACAACAATCCTTTTTTTATTGCTGAATACCCATGCTAGCACTGTTCAACTTCGACGTTGCGCTTAGCATAACAGTATGGGAGCACCCTTGCGTGCATGCCCGGTATCTGAAGCTTGTGTAAAATCATGCCTCTACTTTTAGGCCTGCCATGATCAGGTGACGTGGCAATTAAGCGTGTCGCATGATATATATATATGGCACCTGTGAACCACGCCGCCAGCCTTATAATCTTCAGTGAGACTGCATGTCGGCTAAGGTCGTGGGGTTCTCGTATGGATTTGGAAGAGAAGCTGGAGATGAGCGCTGCTCTATCTCTTGCTGTATCTTCCAGGTCCGGCTCTCCGCCTGACTTTGGAGCTCGTGTTGCGACTCCTCCTTCCCCTATGGAAAGCCAAAACACCCTTGCTGATTCAGAGGAGTCGGTAGAGGGTGCCATTGCACCAAAAACTGACAACAGCTCTCAAGCTTATAAAGAGCTGCTTGAGGTGATTACTAGGGCGGTTGAAAAATTGAATATAGACTGGCCCGTGGAAGAGGAAGTGGCTCGTAGCAGGCTGGATGAGCGCTTCCTCTCCAGTGAAAATAAATATAAATCTCCCTCACACCACAGAAAACTCCCCTTTTTTCCAGAAGTACATGATGAGATATCACGCTTCTAGAGAAAACCATACACTAGCCTCCCTTAGGGAATGGGGTACATGTTCTATGGCCCCTTTGTCCAAGAGGGAACTTACTTCCTGCGCTAACATTGGGCTCTGCTCTGTGCTGACTACTGTGATGAGCACACCTCTGAACCGGGGGGGTTGAGCTCTGAACTAGACCCGGTAACCCTTTTCTATGGTAGACAGAACCCATGGAGACACATTTGGCAGTATTTTCCACGCTGCCAAATGGTCATTCAGTGATGTTAGCTTTTCCACATTCCGTTGGAGGAAAGCATCAGATTTCCGTCGCCCTGTGACAGCTCGCTGACCAGAAAAGGCTAAAAACGTGGGGTGGCCTTGGCCAGGGCAGGCCCTACAGTAGCACTGGGCACTATCTGCCCTAACAACCTCATGTCCCCTGATACATCCCACCGGGGCCCATCAGGCCCGTTCCTTCCTTGCCTGCTTTGCCTTTATGATCATTCTTAGATCAGGCATGTTATCAGGCTGTGGCTGTGGCCGCCCGGTCCCTCTGGCTCTCTGTGGAGGGAGGCGGGCCACCACACTCACCTTCTGTGCCTCCCTTTCACTAGCGCTGGCCCGGGCTACACTCATGGATGCCCAGGCGAATTCGACACGATGGGGAAGGAACTGGCTGAACGCCGCCGTTTGCTGTTTTGCCTCGCAAAACCTGTCGGTGATGGCATTGACTAAACAGGCCGGAAGGTTTAACAGGGGCGTCCAGCAAGGAGACCTTATCTTTGTCTCCCATCCCTGAGAGGTTGAGCCATAGGTGCCTCTCTGCCACAACCAGGCTACCCATTGAACGGCTGATATGACGGGCCATTTGTTTGGTCACCCGGAGAGATAAATCTGTGGCAGGGCGCAGCTCTGCCAGTGCCTCAGGCCCAATTCCCTCCCCAGTATCGAGCTCACTCAGCAGGTCTGCTTGGTAGGCCTGCAACACTGCCACTGTATGCAGTGACCCACAAGCAAGACCCGCTGCCGCATAGGCTTTGCCTACCAATGCCGAGGTGGCCTTACATGGCTTAGACGGTAAAGCTGGCCTCCCTAAATTACCTGCCGTTGATGGAGAGAGGTGGCTCGCAAGCACCTCCTCCACCTTCGGCATCGCAAAATAGCCATGATGCTCACTCCCCATGAGTAATCAGATGTCACGGGGTTATAAACACGGGAAGTTTTTACAGCCGTTATTTCCTGGTCCGAAAAAAGATGGGAGTATGCGGCCAATTTTAGATCTGCGTCATCTGAACCGTACTCTTCGGACATACAGGTTCAAGATGCTGACCCTCAAACTTATCGTGAAACAGTTTCAGTTCGAGGACTGGTTTGTGAAGATAGATCTGAAAAATGCATATTTACACATAGGAATATTGCCCAGTCACAGGAAGTTCCTGAGGTTTACGTTTGGAGACAACGCATACCAATTTCGGGTTCTTCCCTTCGGGCTAGCTTTATCCGCTCACAGCTTCACAAAGTGCATGGATGCTGCTCTGGCTCCCTTGCGACCCCAGCGCATCCGTGTACTAAACTACCTGGATGACTGGTTAATTCTAGCACGATCCAGGGAACTGGCAGTTCAACATCGAGATGTTGTTCTCGCCCCCAATGAGGATCTTGGGGCTCAGGTTGAACCTCAAGAAAAGTATGCTTTTTCCAGTGCAGAGGACAACTTTTTGGGGGGTTATATGGGATTCTACTACGATGAGGGCGTTTCTATTCCCAACACGCGTAGGATCGATCCTTTCAACTTTGAGCAAGATAAAGCTAGGTCTGTTAATCCCCTCCAGTCTCTACGAGAGACTGTTGGGCCTTATGGCAGCAGCAGCCAACGTCATACCATTGGGCCTATTGCACATGAGACCGTTTCAGTGGTGGCTGAAAAGTCGGGGGTTTCATCCGAGGATTGGCCATATTATTTATACATTTTTAAAAAAAAATTGATAGCTATTGATGTTCAGAATTTGCTGAGTAATTTGACACCAAATTTTTGAAGATATGGCAAAGAAATCTTAGTTCTCAAAAGTACATTTTGCATATTTTAACCAAATTTGTGTGGGCAAAGCTAAATAAGCCAAAAGGCAAAGGTTTCACTGTACCTCTTACTTGACAAGATATGCTTGGTTTTAAGCAATTACTAAGGGGTCTTTCAAGTAACCCATCATTCAATTTTTGACGAGAGTTCAATGTTTAATCTACTTCCAGATTAACATAAAGGTACAGTATATCAAGTTTCAGACTTAGAGGTCCTGAGAAACAATTAGCTGAAGTGTGTCCCACACCTATGTACGACCACACCCAAGACTTTGCATACCAATTCAGAATCGTACTGATTTGTATGAATCAGTACAGCCAGACATGAGTTACAGCTGCTTGAGTAAATTGAGTAAAGTTTAAGTAAATCGGGCTCCGCCAAACTAGAACTGATAAACATGTGGTGGCCATATTGTTTAAAAAATATCAACATGTTTTTCATAATTATTGAAGTGCTCAGACTTCTGAGTAGTTTGACACCAATTTTGTAAAGATTGGGGGAAAAAATCCTAGGACAAGTTCTCAAAAGCAGGTTTTTACATATTTTGCACATTAATTAAAAAAGTAGGCAGAACTAAATGGCTTTTTTTTCTTTTTTCTTTTTTCGTTTTGTTTGGAGAAACCAAGGAATAAGTGACAAAAAGATTATTAATTGTAGGACATTCTAAGATATAAACCAGGATGTAAAACATTTCGCTACAGCTCCACTGTTAGGACAATCAGGCTCATCTGTAGCCTTAGTAACAGGAGGTGGTACTACCTATTGACCAAAAAAAATTTTAGCATTTTAAAATTTTTTTTTAGCATTTACAGTTTACAGTAGAGAAAGAAAAACATGCTTAGCCCCCTAAAAAGTAATGCAATAGAGAATAGAGTGTATATACTTAAAGAAACAACCATCTTGCAGTTGAACATGGTGGTATTCTAGGCCATAAAAACAATATATATTTGCTAATTAAAAATGTAAAACATTGCAACCCTGGAAAAAAAAGCTACTTGAAAAAGTGACAGCAGTGCTCTAACATGACTCATGCATGACCAATGCATAAACTGAAATAGCCAGAAAGGTACAAGCATTGGTGTTTTGTATAATTTGGCTGTGCAATTTTATCTTTCTTACACAAAATTACAGTAGTCTGCATTTCCATTTAATACAGAATCTTTGTTTTTATTTGGTTGAACATTTTTTATGGCTGATTAATCATTTTCAACTAATTACATTGCATGTTATAGTTGATAAACCTCAATTTAATAAGACATAGAAGGTACAGATTCATGTTTTCCTGCATTTTAAAATGTTACTGATGTTACTAAATGTAATTACAATTGAAAACAAATTGGATAAGATATAATTTTCTTTAGGTTAAAATACTTTTTCTATTTACCCTCACCTGTCTTTGCTTTAATTTTTTCATTAATGTGTCCTTAATTTCTTTGGTCCTAAAGCAGTAGATGAGTGGATTAATGAGGGCAGGGAAAAGACTGTACGTCATTACCATTGCAATATAGAGGTTTGTTTCAAAACGAAATCCAACATTACGTGCAATATACACAAAACTTCTGGGGAGATAGTACAGGCAGATGATAAATAGCTGTGGAGTACATGTTAAAAAGGCTTTATAGCGTCCATCTTTATTTGAGATTTTCATGACTGAAATAATGATGGCCACATAAGAAAATATGATATAAAATAAAGGACCCCACAGTACAGTCATAGCAATGGCAAAAGTAGTGTCTTGTATGGCTGTTATGTCTGCACATGCTAGATTTCTTATTGAAACACTGTCACAGTAGCAGTGACGTATAATATTTGGGCCACAGTAAGGCACACTAAGGGTATATGCAGTAATTGCACCAAGAATGAGGAGGTTTCCTATCCAAAGCACTGAACAAAGAATCACAATAGTGGTGTGTGTAATCAGAACTGGATATCTCAATGGGTTACATATGGCAACAAATCGATCAAGGGCCATTAATGCCATAAGAAATGAGGTGCAAGTCCCAAAATAATGGACAAAATACATTTGTGTAAAACAACCATTGAATGAAATGATCTCTGACATCCAGTACTTAGCAATGATTCCTGGCAGAGTTGTAGTTCCAAATCCAAGATCTGATATTGCAAGATTACAGAAGATGATATACGTTGGCTTCTGAAGACTTTTTTCACATGCCACAAATACAAGGATGAAAACGTTCCCAGATGCCAGCATCAGATAAATGAAGAAGAAAAAGGTTCCTACCAATCCATAATACTTAGCAGGAATTCCTGTGAATCCTTCAATGACAAATTCAGGAATATTGGTCGTGCTGTTTTTGTACAGTGTTTCAGTATAGATAGACATCTGACAAAAAAGAGCATAATTGTTTACAATATATTTTACACAAGACTACAGTTAAAAAATCTTTCTTGGTTTAAAATGAATTTTTCATTTAGTGAAATCATATATGTATATGTGGAAGATACAAAATATAATAAAGATATATAAAAGATATTGTATCCACAACACTTGAATCATACCTTCCCTAAATTTTGATCCAGGCTCTTACAAAGCTGCCCACAGACTGAGGGATGAGCCTTTTAAACCCTCACTGTTGAGGCTTTGCGCATACTTTTGACGTAATTATTTGTATCTGACCATACCCTTTGCGAGTAAACCCACTTGCTTTACATATTCAGACTGCATGATTGCTAGATACAGTATGCACTATGATTTCGAGCCACTACCTTTCCATAAATATTCAGCGTTCTTCTTATTAACAAAGAACAAGTATTTTGATTAAATATCTGTCACAGTAGGGTACAGCTAACTTTGCTTTAAAATGCACATTTATCAACATATCCTGCTTTACTGTAGCTTTTTGACAGCTTGACATACTCAAGCTATTCTTTCAGGATGTTTTAGCAGATATGTGGTTTTCTAATATATTCCAAGCCTTTTTTTTTTTCTTTCTAATGAGCAGCATTTTGCATTTCCCTCAAGTTGGGCCCACAGAACTAATTTAACCATGAGGTTGAAGTGCTGTTACTTCGGAACATGTCTGAAAATATAAATCAGGCTCACCTATTCAGCATGTTTCTAAATCCAGCTAGAATCTAAGGACATTTTCACACTTGGTCTGAACAATCGACTGCGCTCTCTGGATGGATTTTGGGCTCATTTGGGGGCAGGGTTCATCCTCTCATGTTTGCTGTCAAGTAGAAGAATTCTTACTGAACCATGACTCGATTGTGTAAAAGTAACTATACAGTGGGGGAAATAAGTATTGAATGCTTAAAAAAAAATTTCATTAAATATATTTCCAATGAGACTATTCACATGAAAATTTCACCAGACTCCGGTGTTAACACAAGAAATCTGCACATATAAAGAAATCCAAACATTAAAGTCCATAAATGAAGTTATGTGTAATAAAGAGTAATGACACGGGTAAAAAGTATTGAACACGCTAACTGAAATGTATCTAACACTTAGTAGAGAAGCCTTTGTTTGTAATGACATCTTCAAGACGCTTCCTGTATGAAGAAATTAATCGGTCGTGGTATTCAGGTGTGATTCTGGCCCATTCTTCTAAACATATTGTCTTTAAATCTTGTTCAATTGGATTCAAGTCAGGTGACTGACTGGGCCATTCTAACGCCTTGATTTTTTTCTCTGAAACCAATCGAGTTTCCTTTATAGTGTGCTTTGGATCATTGTCCTGCTGGAAGTCCACCCACATCTCATCTTCATCATCCTGGTGGATGGCAGCAGATTCTTCTCAAGAATCTCCCGGTAAAGGGCTCCAGTCATCATTCCTTCAATTATATGAAGTCTGCCAGTACCATGCAATGAAAAACAGCCCCACACCATAATGCTTCCACCTCCAAACTTCACTGTTGGTATAGTGTTTTAAGGGTGATGTGTAGTGGCATTTCTTCTCCAAACATGGTGTGTAGTCTGACAGCCAAAAAGTTCCATTTTGACCAAACTACACTCTCCCAGTATTTCATAGGCTTGTCCAAATGAGGTGTAGCAAACTTTAAATGAGCTTTGACATGCCTTTTCTTTAGTAATGGAGTCTTGTGGGGTGAGCGTGAGCAGTGGAGTGCATTGCCTATTGTTTTCTCTGTAACAATGGCATCTGCTGTCTCCAAGTGTTTCTGGAGCTCTTTCCGAGTGGTCCTTGGCTCTTGGGCTACTTTTCTGACTACTCTTCTGACTCCCTGGTCAGAAATCTTGAGCTCCTGTCTGTGGCCGGTTGATGACGGAGTGATGTTGCTTCCACTTGTGGATAATGGCCCCAGTGGTGCTTACTGGAAGATTCAGAAGTTTTGAAATACGTCTGTATCTGATTCCATCAATATGTTTTGCAACAATAAGGTTGCAAAGGTCTTTGCAGAACTCTTTGCTTTCACCCTTCATGAGATGTTTCTTGTATGACACCTTTGTAACGAAAAGCCTTTTTATATACCATCAATTTACTAACCCAGCTGATATTAATTTGCACAGAAAGGGGGTATAATAACTTACGGATTTCAGCTGGTTCCTTGCCTTACCTTGCCTTGGAGAACTGCTTTTTCTTACTGTGTTCAATACTTTTTTCTTGTGTCATTCCACTTTATTACACATAACTTTATTTATGGACTTAAATGTTGTGAATTCTTTATACTTCCAGATTTCTTGAGTTAATACTGATTTCTGGTGAAAATTTCATGTGAATAGCCTCATTGGAAATATATTTACTGAAAAAAATGTTGACACTTTCAATACTTATTTCCCCCACTGGGTATTGCAATATAATGTTATTTACCTTGACATAAATATATACAAAAGAAGTCTCCAAGAAGCCCACAATTTCATCACAGGATCTGCCAATAAGTCTTGCAATTGTTGGTGTCAAAGTGCTATGTGTCTACAATCAGAAAGAGATCGCACAAATTTGACCTGCATGGGAGGTGTCCCAGGAAAAAACCTTTGCAAGACTACAGATTGCCAGTGGACATATAGGCAAAGACCAGGCCTTTTTGGAATACTGTTCTCTGGACAGACAAATCAAAGATAGAGTTGTCTGGCCACAGTAACAGCAGACATGTTTGGTGCAGACCAAAGAGAGCTTTTCAGGAGAAGCACCTCATACCAATTGTGAAGCATGGTGGCAAAAATGGTTTGGGGTTGTTTCACTGCCTCAGGGACTGGACAGCTTGCATTCATTGATTCAATTATGAATTCTCAATCACATCAAGGAGTGCTTGAAGATAATTTAAGGTCATCTGTTCAAAAGTTGAAGTTGAACTGAAAGTGAACCTTTCAACAGGATAATGATCCTAAGCATACTAGCAAATCCACCAAGGAATGGCTCAAAAAGAAGTAATGGAGGGTTATGGAATAGCCTAGTCAAAGCCCAGATTTGAATCCCATTGAAATGGTGTGAGGGATTTGAAATAAGCAGTACATGCAGGAAAACCCTCAAACATCATGCAACTGCAGGCTTACATTCCCCAACGCAGTCTGCAATCGATTAGTGACTGACACTTAGTAGTGCCTGCTCAGCGTGGCTCAAGGTCTCTTTCCAGAACCTTCACACTGGCTGTCCCTTAGTGGTGGAATGAACTTCCAACCTCAATCCGGACAGCAGAATCTGTCAAAAAACGGCTAAAGACCCAACTCTTCCGTGAGCACACTAAGCCCTAAAACACAAACCCCACATTATCTAAAAAAACACCTTACACTGATGTTTACACCTCTACTCTGCACACTCTCCTTTTCTATAACTAAATTAAAAATCTTGTACGGTAGCACTACTTGTATTGTTCTCCGGTTGATATATCGCTTTGCTTGTATTTCCTCATGTGTAAGTTGCTTTGGAAAAAAGCATCTGCTAAATGAATAAATGTAAATGTAACTGAAAGAATACTGCCTGGATGAGTGGTCAAAAATTCCAGCAAGCCTGGTGGACAATTATGCAAAACGCGTCCAAGAAGTTTTTTTCTGTTAAAGGGGGCAAGCTTCAGAGGCCAAGGGTGTACTTAATTTTTCCATAGAAAAATATCACATCTATTGATATTTCTGTTGAATAAATAATTGATGATTGAAAAGGTAATTTTCCTTGTGGCTTTGTTCAGGTACATCAACTTAATTAATAGGCACTGTTTCAAAGATTATCAAATGTTTGCTTGTCCAGATATGTATTTAAAAAAAATAAATTCCATGGGGTGTACTTATTTTTTCACATGATGTTTGAGGGCTTTCTTGCATGTACTGCCTGTTACAACATTTCAATTACTAGCAGATCCTGTGATGAAACTTTATTTATTTTTGTGGTCTTTGTTTTATAATAATCATTCTGCACCTGGAGTCTCAACCTTGTCTCTAATAGCAGGTCTTACAATGACTATTCAGTACTTTATGTATTACAACTGACTACCCAGTCCACAATTTTTCAAATGTCAGGAGGCATGTTTGAAAGGGTCTATTAATTTCTCATGTCATATCCAGTTTCAAATGATACATAAGGAGCATGGTTTATAATTGAAGCATAACTTTGCAGTGGCAACAGGAGTGGCATTTTTCACACACTCGCCTGCATATTTTATTTACAGGTAAAAAATCAAATGCGACATTCACTAGATGAAGTGTAACTGGTTGTAGTCTGCGTTGTGTTTTATTTTATCCAAAGAAACAGGCGGACGGCAACTGGGTTGACTCTTTGTTTATTCTGACAACACAAACAAGCAGTATCCCCGAGTGAATCGCCCTTAAAACTGTGCTCTATAAAATAATCACGATGTGCAATGGTCACATGTTGAAACACAATACAAAAAAATCATTCAAAAAGGAGGGTAAAATAACAAAAATAATTAAACAGGTAAATTAAATAACATTGTACACACAAATTAAAATGAGTACATAAGTATATAAATGATGATTTAAATAAAGATGAAACAAGATTTCTGAGAAATCAAAATTAAATCTACCTCTCCCATTCAACCATAATGCAAAAGGGAGGAGGAGGAGCCAAAACAGGAAATTACACAAATCAACGACACCATGACAATTAAAAGGTAAAGCACTCACACAAGCAGACAGCCACATCAGGTATACACTTTCTTTTGTGTAATTCTACACCTTAAATTTATGGAATATTTTCCATACCCATTACAGAAGCATCAGAGCCAAAACCTCCCTGTTCATCCAAATCGAACCGTAAAATGCTTAGCAAGATCATGCACAACAATCCTTTTTTTATTGCTGAATACCCATGCTAGCACTGTTCAACTTCGACGTTGCGCTTAGCATAACAGTATGGGAGCACCCTTGCGTGCATGCCCGGTATCTGAAGCTTGTGTAAAATCATGCCTCTACTTTTAGGCCTGCCATGATCAGGTGACGTGGCAATTAAGCGTGTCGCATGATATATATATATATGGCACCTGTGAACCACGCCGCCAGCCTGATAATCTTCAGTGAGACTGCATGTCTTGTTTGTGTGACAAAAGACGCTTCATTTCAACTCTTATTTTCTCAAAATCTCTAAACTTTTCTATCCCTTTTTAAAAAGAAAAGAGAAAGAATGAGCAAGAAAGGATTCAGGAAGTGTGTTACGCCTTGCTCCTGTTTCATCACAGGAGGAGAGGGACACACTTTCTATGTGAAGTGTGTGCAGACCCTCGACGGGTCTGTCTGTCAGCATTGTGGACATTTCACAATTTGGCAGCTCTGCTCTCGGCTCGCTCTCTTCTCGCCCGAAGGGAGTTGGGTTTCACGGATCTGGGCCGGCCGCTGCCGAGGCAGCCAGCTGGCTAAGGTCGTGGGGTTCTCGTATGGATTTGGAAGAGGAGCCGGAGATGAGCGCTGCTCTATCTCTTGCTCTATCTTCCAGGTCCGGCTCTCCGCCTGACTTTAGAGCTCGTGTTGCGACTCCTCCTTCCCCTATGGAAAGCCAAAACACCCTCGCTGACTCCGAAGAGTCGGTAGAGGGTGCCATTGCACCAAAAACTGACAACAGCTCTCAAGCTTATAAAGAGCTGCTTGAGGTGATTACTAGGGCGGTTGAAAAATTGAATACAGACTGACCCAGGGAAGAGGAGGTGGCTCGTAGCAGGCTGGATGAGCGCTTCCTCTCCAGTGAAAATAAATATAAATCTCCCTCACTCCGCAGAAAACTCCCCTTTTTTCCAGAAGTACATGATGAGATAACATGCTTCTAGAGAAAACCATACACTAGCCTCCCTTAGGGAATGGGGTACATGTTCTATGGCCCCTTTGTCCAAGAGGGAACTTACTTCCTGCGCTAACATTGGGCTCTGCTCTGTGCTGACTACTGTGATGAGCACACCTCTGAACCGGGGGGGTTGAGCTCTGAACTAGACCTGGTAACCCTTTTCTATGGTAGACAGAACCCATGGATACACATTTGGGAGTATTTTCCATGCTGCCAAATGGTCGTTCAGTGATGTTAGCTTTTCCACATTCCGTTGGAGGAAAGCATCAGATTTCCGTCACCCTGTGACAGCTCGCTGACCAGAAAAGGCTAAAAACGTGGGGTGGCCTTGGCCAGGGCAGGCCCTACAGTAGCACTGGGCACTATCTGCCCTAACAACCTCATGTCCCCTGATACATCCCACCGGGGCCCATCAGGCCCGTTCCTTCCTTGCCTGCTTTGCCTTTATGATCATTCTTAGATCAGGCCTGTTATCAGGCTGTGGCTGTGGCCGCCCGGTCCCTCTGGCTCTCTGCGGGGGGAGGCGGGCCACCACACTCACCTTCTGTGCCTCCCTTTCACTAGCGCTGGCCCGGGCTACACTCATGGATGCCCGGGCGAATTCAACATGATGGGGAAGGAACTGGCTGAATGCCGCCGTTTGCTGTTTTGCCTCGCGAAACCTGTCGGTGATGGAATTGACCAAACAGGCCAGAAGGTTTAACAGGGGCGTCCAGCAAGAAGACCTTATCTTTGTCTCCCATCCCTGAGAGGTTGAGCCATAGGTGCCTCTCTGCCACAACCAGGCTACCCATTGAACGGCTGATATGACGGGCTATTTGTTTGGTCACCCGGAGAGATAAATCTGTGGCGGGGCGCAGCTCTGCCACTGCCTCGGGCCCAATTCCCTCCCCAGTATCGAGCTCACTCAGCAGGTCTGCTTGGTAGGCCTGCAACACTGCCACTGTATGCAGTGACCCACAAGCAAGACCCGCTGCCACATAGGCTTTGCCTACCAACGCCGAGGTGGCCTTACGTGGCTTAGAGGGTAAAGTTGGCCTCCCTAAATTACCTGCCGTTGATGGAGAGAGGTGGCTCGCAAGCACCTCCTCCACCTTCGGCATCGCAAAATAGCCAGGATGCTCACTCCCCATGAGTAATCAGACGTCACGGGGTTATAAACACGGGAGGTTTTTACAGCCGTTATTTCCTGGTCCGAAAAAAGATGGGAGTATGCGGCCAATTTTAGATCTGCGTCATCTGAACCGTACTCTTCGGACATACAGGTTCAAGATGCTGACCCTCAAACTTATCGTGCCACGGATTCAGTTCGAGGACTGGTTTGTGAAGATAGATCTGAAAAATGCATATTTCCACATAGGAATATTGCCCAGTCACAGGAAGTTCCTGAGGTTTACGTTTGGAGACAACGCATACCAATTTCGGGTTCTTCCCTTCGGGCTAGCTTTATCCGCTCGCAGCTTCACAAAGTGCATGGATGCTGCTCTGGCTCCCTTGCGACCCCAGCGCATCCGTGTACTAAACTACCTGGATGACTGGTTAATTCTAGCACGATCCAGGGAACTGGCAGTTCAACATCGAGATGTTGTTCTCGCCCCCAATGAGGATCTTGGGGCTCAGGTTGAACCTCAAGAAAAGTATGCTTTTTCCAGTGCAGAGGACAACTTTTTGGGGGGTTATATGGGATTCTACTACGATGAGGGCGTTTCTATTCCCAACACGCGTAGGATCGATCCTTTCAACTTTGAGCAAGATAAAGCTAGGTCTGTTAATCCCCTCCAGTCTCTACGAGAGACTGTTGGGCCTTATGGCAGCAGCAGCCAACGTCATACCATTGGGCCTATTGCACATGAGACCGTTTCAGTGGTGGCTGAAAAGTCGGGGGTTTCATCCGAGGATTGGCCATATTATTTATACATTTTTAAAAAAAATTGATAGCTATTGATGTTCAGAATTTGCTGAGTAATTTGACACCAAATTTTTGAAGATATGGCAAAGAAATCTTAGTTCTCAAAAGTACATTTTGCATATTTTAACCAAATTTGTGTGGGCAAAGCTAAATAAGCCAAAAGGCAAAGGTTTCACTGTACCTCTTACTTGACAAGATATGCTTGGTTTTAAGCAATTACTAAGGGGTCTTTCAAGTAACCCATCATTCAATTTTTGACGAGAGTTCAATGTTTAATCCACTTCCAGATTAACATAAAGATACAGTATATCAAGTTTCAGACTTAGAGGTCCTGAGAAACAATTAGCTGAAGTGTGTCCCACACCTATGTACGACCACACCCAAGACTTTGCATACCAATTCAGAATCGTATTGATTTGTTGATTTGTATGAATCAGTACAGCCAGACATGAGTTACAGCTGCTTGAGTAAATTGAGTAAAGTTTAAGTAAATCGGGCTCCGCCAAGCTAGAACTGATAGGCATGTGGTGGCCATATTGTTTAAAAAATATCAACATGTTTTTCATAATTATTGAAGTGCTCAGACTTCTGAGTAGTTTGACACCAATTTTGTAAAGATTGGCGAAAAAGATTCCTAGGACAAGTTCTCAAAAGCAGGTTTGACATATTTTGCACATTAATTAAAAAAGTAGGCAGAACTAAATGGCTTTTGTTTTTTTGTTTTTTTCGTTTTGTTTGGAGAAACCAAGGAATAAGTGACAAAAAGATTATTAATTGTAGGACATTCTAAGATATAAACCAGGATGTAAAACATTTCGCTACAGCTCCACTGTTAGGACAATCAGGCTCATCTATAGCCTTAGTAACAGGAGGTGGTACTACCTATTGACCAAAGTTTTTTTTTTTAATTTTTTTTTAGCATTTACAGTTTACAGTAGAGAAAGAAAAACATGCTTAGCCCCCTAAAAAGTAATGCAATAGAGAATAGAGTGTATATACTTAAAGAAACAATCATCTTGCAGTTGAACATGGTGGTATTCTAGGCCATAAAAACAATATATATTTGCTAATTAAAAATGTAAAACATTTCAACCCCGGAAAAAAAAGCTACTTGAAAAAGTGACAGCAGTGCTCTAACATGACTCATGCATGACCCATGCATAAACTGAAATAGCCAGAAAGGTACAAGCATTGGTGTTTTGTATAATTTGGCTGTGCAATTTTATCTTTCTTACACAAAATTACAGTAGTCTGCATTTCCATTTAATACAGAATCTTTGTTTTTATTTGGTTGAACAATTTTTTTTCTGGCTGATTAATCATTTTCAACTAATTACATTGTATATTATAGTTGATAAACCTAAATTTAATAAGACATAGCAGGTACAGATTCATGTTTTCCTGCATTTTAAAATGTTACTGATGTTACTAAATGTAATTACAATTCAAAACAACTTGGATAAGATATAATTTTCTTTAGGTTAAAATACTTTTTCTATTTATCCTCACCTGTCTTTGCTTTAATTTTTTCATTAATGTGTCCTTAATTTCTTTGGTCCTAAAGCAGTAGATGAGTGGATTAATGAGGGCAGGGAAAAAACTGTACGTCATTACCACTGCAATATAGAGGTTTGTTTCAAAACGAAATCCAACATTAAGTGCAATATACACAAAACTTCTGGGGAGATAGTACAGGCAGATGATAAATAGCTGTGGAGTACATGTTAAAAAGGCTTTATAGCGTCCATCTTTATTTGAGATTTTCATGACTGAAATAATGATGGCCACATAAGAAAATATGATATAAAATAAAGGACCCCACAGTACAGTCATAGCAATGGCAGTACTAGTGACTTTTATGGCTGTTATGTCTGCACATGCTAGATTTCTTATTGAAACATTGTCACAGTAGCAGTGACGTATAATATTTGGGCCACAATAAGGCACACTAATGATATGTGCAGTAATGACACCAAGAATGAGGAGGTTTCCTATCCAAAGCACTGAACAAAGAATCGCAATAGTGGTGTGTGTAATCAGAACTGGATATCTCAATGGGTTACATATGGCAACAAATCGATCAAGGGCCATTAATGCCATAAGAAATGAGGTGCAAGTCCCAAAATAATGGACAAAATACATTTGTGTAAAACAACCATTGAATGAAATGATCTCTGACATCCAGTACTTAGCAATAATTCCTGGCAGAGTTGTAGTTCCAAATCCAAGATCTGATATTGCAAGATTACAGAAGATGATATACGTTGGCTTCTGAAGACTTTTTTCACATGCCACAAATACAAGGATGAAAACGTTCCCAGATGCCAGCATCAGATAAATGAAGAAGAAAAAGGTTCCTACCAATCCATAATACTTAGCAGGAATTCCTGTGAATCCTTCAATCACAAATTCAGGAATATTGGCCGTGCTGTTTTTGTACAATGTTTCAGTATAGATAGACATCTGACAAAAAAGAGCATAATTGTTTACAATATATTTTACACAAGACTACAGTTAAAAAATCTTTCTTGGTTTAAAATGAATTTTTCATTTAGTGAAATCATATATGTATATGTGGAAGATACAAAATATAATAAAGATATATAAAAGATATTGTATCCACAACACTTGAATCATACCTTCCCTAAATTTTGATCCAGGCTTTTACAAAGCTGCCCACAGACTGAGGGATGAGCCTTTTAAACCCTCACTGTTGAGGTTTTGCACATACTTTTGACGTAATTATTTGTATCTGACCATACCCTTTGCGAGTAAACCCACTTGCTTTACATATTCAGACTGTATGATGATTTCGAGCCACTACCTTTCCATAAATATTCAGCGTTCTTCTTAACAAAGAACAACTATTTTGATTAAATATCTGTCACAGTAGGGTACAGCTAACTTTGCTTTAAAATGCACAGTTATCAACATATCCTGCTTTACTGTAGCTTTTTTGACAGCTTGACATATTCAAGCTATTCTTTCAGGATGTTTTAGCAGATATGTTGTTTTCTAATATATTCCAAGCCTTTTTTTTCTTTCTAATGAGCAGCATTTTGCATTTCCCTCAAGTCAGGCCCACAGAACTAATTTAACCATGAGGTTGAAGTGCTGTTACTTCGGAACATGTCTGAAAATATAAATCATCAGGCTCACCTATTCAGCATGTTTCTAAATCCAGCTAGAATCTAAGGACATTTTCACACTTGGTCTGAACAATCGACTGCGCTCTCTGGATGGATTTTGGGCTCATTTGGGGGCAGGGTTCATCCTCGCATGTTTGCTGTCAAGTAGGAGAATTCTTACTGAACCATGCATTTTAATGTATAACATAATGGAATTACTCATACAAATACATGTTTTAAACGCTAGTAAATAGATTCCTGTTACAAAATATTTACACATGATGTTATGATGTAAAAGTAACTATATATTGCAAGGTAATGTTATTTACCTTAACATAAATATATACAAAAGAAATCTCCAAGAAGCCCACAATTTCATCACAGGATCTGCCAATAAGTCTTGCAATTGTTGGTATCAAAGTGCATGCATCTACAATCAAAAAGAGATCGCACAAATTTGTCCTGCATTGGAGGTGTCCCAGGAAAAAACCTTTGCAAGACTACAGTTTGCATATGAGGATATAAGCAAACTCCAAGCCTTTTGGAATACTGTTCCCTGGACAGACAAATCAAAGGTAGAATTATTTGGCCACAGTAACAGCAGACATGTTTGGCGCAGACCAAAGAGAGCTTTTCAGGAGAAGCACCTCATACCAATTGTGAAGCATGGTGGCAAAAATGGTTTGGGTTTGTTTCACTGCCTCAGGGACTGGACAGCTTGCATTCATTGATTCAATTATGAATTCTGCATCATATCAGGGAGTGCTTGAAGATAATTTAAGGTCATCTGTTCAAAAGTTGAAGTTGAACTGAAAGTGGACCTTTCAACAGGATAATGATCCTAAGCATACTAGCAAATCCACCAAGGAATGGCTCAAAAAGAAGTAATAGAGGTTTATGGAATGGCCTAGTCAAAGCCTGGATTTGAATCCCATTGAAATGGTGTGAGGGATTTGAAATAAGCAGTAAATGCAGGAAAACCCTCAAACATCATGCAACTGCAGGCTCACATTCCCCAACGCAATCTGCAATAGATTTGTGACTGACGCTTAGTAGTGCCTGCTCAGCGTGGCTCAAGGTCTCTTTCCAGAACCTTCACACTGACTGTCCCTCAGTGGTGGAATGAACTTCCAACCTTAATCTGGACAGCAGAATCTGTCAAAAAACAGCTAAAGACCCAACTCTTCCGTGAGCACACTAAACCCTAAAACACAAACCCCACATTATCTTTAAAAAAACAACAACAACAACAACAATCTTACACTGGCTTTTACACCTGTACTCTGCACACTCTCCTTTTCTATAACTAAATTAAAAATCTTGTACGGTAGCACTACTTGTATTGTTCTCCGGGTGATATATCGCTTTGCTTGTATTTCCTCATTTGTAAGTCGCTTTGGAAAAAAGCATCTGCTAAGTGAATAAATGTAAATGTAACTGAAAGAATACTGCCTGGATGAGTGGTCAAAAATTCCAGCAAGCCTGGTGGACAATTACGCAAAACACGTCCAAGGAGTAATTTCTGTTAAAGGGGGCAAGCTTCAGAGGCCAAGGGTGTACTTAATTTTTCCATAGAAAAATATCACATCTATTGATATTTCTGTTGAATAAATGATTGATGATTGAAAAAACTGATTTTCCTTGTGGTTTTGTTCAGGTACATCAACTTAGGCACTGTTTCAAAGATTATCAGATGTTTGCTTGTCCAAAATATGTATTAAAAAAATTAATTCCATGGGGTGTACTTATTTTTTCACATTATGTTTTGAGGGCTTTCTTGCATGTACTGCCTGTTACAACATTTCAATTACTAGCAGATCCTGTGATGAAACTTTATTTATTTTTGTGGTCTTTGTTTTGTAATAATCATTCTGCACCTGGAGTCTCAACCTTGTCTCTAATAGCAGGTCTTACAATGACTATTCAGTACTTTATGTATTACAACTGACTTCCCAGTCCACAACTTTTCAAATGTCAGGAGGCATGTTTGAAAGGGTCTATCTATTTCTCATATCATATCCAGCTTCAAATGATACATAAGGAACACATCAAGGGCATGGTTTATAACTGAAGCATAACTTTGCAGTGGCAATGGGAGTGGCATTTTTCACACACGCGCCTGCATATTTTATTTACAGGTGAAGAATCAAGTGTGACATTCACTAGATGAAGCATCAGAGCCCAAACCTCCCTGTTTATCCGACTCGAACTGTAAAATGCTTAGCAAGATCACACACAACAATCCTTTTTTTTTTTTTTTTTATTGCTGAATACCCATGCTAGCACTGTTTTGCAGGATAGTGAAATAGCACATACAGTCTTCATTTAAGTGTGGCTTGATTGAATGCCACTACAGTAACAATTCAAAATGCTAAAAAGAAGAAAATCTCTCTTTATATTTAGAACAATATATCTAACAATAACCTGTAAAGTAAATCAGTAAAACAAAAGAGGCAATTGTGAGTTTCCCTCACAACTCCATTTGAAAACCAAGAGACCCATTCTGGGGTTGTGACTCCAAATGTGGGAACCCCTGTGTTATGGAAACAATATCAAAGTATGTTAAATAATTTACAATTTGGTACATGTAGCTGTTAAACCTACTCTGTAGAACCAGTTTTGGTTCCCCCAATTTTCTCCCCAGTTTATTCTTGGCTGATTCCAACCCACCAGCGAACTATTCCCCATCATATACCCTGCCTTTACCAACCAGGCAGGGTGAAGGCTAAGGCAGGGTGCCTTTCCCATCCAGGCAAGGTGAAGGCTAAGATGTGCTTCATCTGACACATGTGAAGCCAGCCAGCCAGCCGCATTTTTTTCAAACTGCTGCTCATGTTGGGTCACAGGAAAGTGCTACCTTCCCTCTTGCACATATACTTATATGAGCTCACAGATGCCCATGATTGGTTAGTGTCACTGTGATTGACAAGGGAGAGAGAGAGTATGCCACCCCTCCCACTCAACGAGAATGGCCAATTTTGCTTTTATGGATTCCCTGCCACAGACAACTTTGGCATGAGTGTATAGGCCTATATTGTACATATGTATTTACAGAATCATATTTATTTAGTGTGTTTTGTTACAACGGTCTTTTTGTGCAAAGCTTTGGGTAGTTTTGTACTCTAGTTTTATTATTTGCACTGCAAAAGGTGAATTGCTGACATATCAAATGTCCCAAATAAAAGAGATTGAGATCCAGATGATGGTTTTGGCTCATGATCCACTGTATTGTTATGTGAGATGTTGCACTTCCCATACCATATACTGGCTTGCTCCATTGAGTCACTGCCGGAAATGTAGAATGCTTTTTTCCCCTATGGAGGTCTTTGAATTACATACACAATGTGGAATGGTCTTCCTGAAGTTAGTAGCTAACGGTAATTATTAAAGCAGCATATAAGTGATTTCTTAGCCAACTGATGAACGCTAGTGGACATGCAGCATGCAGGGAAGACTGTATTGTTAAAACGAAATATTAAAATTAGCTGGCTATGAGAATGCACAGCTCTCCTAACATCAACTGTGGTCTGAGTACCTATTCATTCAGAGAATGGGCTGACCTCCTTATAAGGTCATTATTATTATTCTGTGCTATTTTGTAGTTGGTAAAGGCCCTGAATACCCACAATAAAAATAAAGAATCAATTCCATTCATGAATATTTATTATTGTTTGCAAATTATGTTGCAAAAAAAATTAGTTTTATCCATTAACATGACAATTATTCCACAGAAACCTTTTAAAGAATAACATAAAATTACTTAGAAATATATAATCTGCTATGTGAAGGGCCAAGCCCCCTTTGCAAATAGTGCCCCTAGTGGCTAATTCTGGCCAAGTTGCGTATTACACGAAAGCAACCATAGATGATGGAAATTCACGGCTAACACTGAAGTGTCTGCTGCAAGCTGATTGGCTGATGGCAGCTATGTCTTTGACGTAACAGTAGAAAACCACAAACAGTTTAGTACAAAGATGCACTACACCAAATTCCAGATCAATCAGACGTACAATGCCTGAAAATATTTTTGAAAAACTATTTGAACTTAACTCTGCTCTTATGGAGAGCCACACCCCAACATTAGTAGACAGCCTCAGCATTTAATCCTAAACACAACTAGTATAATGCAAAATCCATCTAAAATGCAATTTGTTATAACTGTTTAAATTAAAGTTAATTAAGCTCTGCCATGGAATTTTTTACTGGCATGAGGTGGCCATGTTGTTTACAAATGTAAAATGTTTTTGATAAATATTGACTTGCCACTTACTTTTTTTATTGATATAGCAAAAAATATTTATGCAGTAAGCCACAGAATCAGGAGAAAGAAAGTCTCACAATACACCTTATTGTGTACACCTTATTCTTAAGAGACATGCTTGTTTTGGTTGCATTAACACTAGCAACCCTTAGTGATTTATTTGAGTGAGATTGCGTCAGCTACTCGCAAATCCATAGAGGGATGTACCGTTCAAGTCTGGTGTACATAGTTCAATGATAACTCTGTTATTTTTGATTGGCATGTGGTGCCCATATTATTTATAGATTTTTTAAAAATTGATAGTTATTGATGTTCAGACTTTGCTGAGTAATTTGACACCAAATTTGTGAAGATATGGCAAAGAAATCTTAGTTCTCAAAAGTACATTTTGCATATTTTAACCAAATTTGTGTGGGCAGAGCTAAATAACCCAAAAGGCAAAGATTTCACTGTACCTCTTACTTGACAAGATATGCTTGGTTTTAAGCAATTACTAAGGGGTCTTTAAAAGAACCCATCATTCAATTTTTGTGATGATAGTTCAATGTTTAATCCACTTCCAGATTAACATAAAGATACAGTATATTCTCTCACTCATACTTTTCTCTCTCGCTCATTCCTTCCCCCACCCCCCCGGCCCTTTTTTTTTTAAAGGGATAGAAAAGCTCTGAGATTTTGAAAAAAAGATAGCGAGGAAATTAAACGTCTTTTTGTTTCTTTACACAAACAACCGACATGCAGTCTTTCGCTGAAGATAATAAAGGCTGATGGTGCGGTTCACATGTGCAATATTTATATCACGCGACGCGTTTAATTGCCACGTCACCTGATCATGGCAGGCCTATAAATAGGCATGATTTTATACAAGCTTCAGATACCGGTCGCGCGCGAGAGGTGCTCCCATAGTGTTATGCTAAACACAACCTTGAAGTTCCCTTTGAAAGGGAACAATATATATTTGCTAATTAAAAATGTAAAACATTGCAACCCTGGAAAAGTGACTTGAAAAAGTGACAGCAGTGCTCTAACATGACTCATGCATGACCCATGCATAAACTGAAATAGCCAGAAAGGTACAAGCATTGGTGTTTTGTATAATTTGGCTGTGCAATTTTATCTTTCTTACACAAAATTACAGTAGTCTGCATTTCCATTTAATACAGAATCTTTGTTTTTATTTGGTTGAACATTTTTTTTTCTGGCTAATTAATCATTTTCAACTAATTACATTGCATATTGTAGTTGATAAACCTAAATTTAATAAGACATGGCAGGCACAGATTCATGTTTTCCTGCATTTAAAAATGTTATTGATGTTACTAAATGTAATTACAATTGAAAACAAATTGGATAAGACATAATTTTCTTTAGGTTAAAATACTTTTTCTATTTACCCTCACCTGTCTTTGCTTTAATTTTTTCATTAATGTGTCCTTAATTTCTTTGGTCCTAAAGCAGTAGATGAGTGGATTAATGAGGGCAGGAAAAAGACTGTACATCATTACCATTGCAATATAGAGGTTTGTTTAAAAATGAAATCCAAAAGAAAATGTTACCTACACAAAACTTCTGGGGAGATAGTAAAGGCAGATGACAGCCTCACCTGTCTTTGTTTTAATTTCTTCATTAATGTCTCCTTAATTTCTTTGGTCCTAAAGCAGTATATGAGTGGATTGATGAGAGAGGGGAAAAGACTGTACATCATTACCACTGCAATGCGGAGGTTTGATTCCACACGAAATCCAACATTAAATGCAATATACACAAAAGTTCTGGGGAGATAGTACAGGCAGATAATAAATAGCTGTGGAGTACATGTTAAAAAGGCTTTATAGCGTCCACCTTTATTTGAGATTTTCATGACTGAAATAATGATGGCCACATAAGAAAATATGATATAAAATAAAGGACCCCACAGTACAGTCATAGCAATGGCAAAAGTAGTGTCTTTTATGGCTGTTATGTCTGCACATGCTAGATTTCTTACTGAACTATGGTCACAGTAGCAGTGACGTATAATATTTGGGCCACAGTAAGGCACACTAAGGGTATATGCAGTAATTGCACCAAGAATGAGGAGGTTTCCTATCCAAAGCACTGAACAAAGAATCGCAATAGTGGTATGTGTAATCAGAACTGGATATCTCAATGGGTTACATATGGCAACAAATCGATCATAGGCCATTAATGCCATAAGAAATGAGGTGCAAGTCCCAAAATAATGGACAAAATACATTTGTGTAAAACAACCATTGAATGAAATGATCTCTGACATCCAGTACTTAGCAATGATTCCTGGCAGAGTTGTAGTTCCAAATCCAAGATCTGATATTGCAAGATTACAGAAGATGATATACGTTGGCTTCTGAAGACTTTTTTCACATGCCACAAATACAAGGATGAAAACGTTCCCAGATGCCAGCATCAGATAAATGAAGAAGAAAAAGGTTCCTACCAATCCATAATACTTAGCAGGAATTCCTGTGAATCCTTCAAGGACAAATTCAGGAATATTGGTCGTGCTGTTTTTGTACAGTGTTTCAGTATAGATAGACATCTGACAAAAAAGAGCATAATTGTTTACAATATATTTTACACAAGAGTACAGTTAAAAAATCTTTCTTGTTTTAAAATGAATTTTTCATTTAGTGAAATCATATATGTATATGTGGAAGATACAAAATATAATAAAGATATATAAAAGATACTGTATCCACAACACTTGAATCATACCTTCCCTAAATTTTGATCCAGGCTCTTACAAAGCTGCTCACAGACTGAGGGATGAGCCTTTTAAACCCTCACTGTTGAGGCTTTGCGCATACTTTTGACGTAATTATTTGTATCTGACCATACCCTTTGCGAGTAAACCCACTTGCTTTACAAAGTTCAGACTGCATGATTGCTAGATACAGTATGCACTATGGTTTCGAGCCAGTACCTTTCCATAAATATTCAGCGTTCTTCTTATTAACAAAGAACAAGTATTTTGATTAAATATCTGTCACAGTAGGGTACAGCTAACTTTGCTTTAAAATGCACAGTTATCAACATATCCTGCTCTACTGTAGCTTTTTAGACAGCTTGACATATTCAAGCTATTCTTTCAGGATGTTTTAGCAAATATGTTGTTTTCAAATATATTCCAAGCCTTTTTTTTTCTTTCTAATGAGCAGCATTTTGCATTTCCCTCAAGTCAGGCCCACAGAACTAATTTAACCATGAGGTTGAAGTGCTGTTACTTCGGAACATGTCTGAAAATATAAATCATCAGGCTCACCTATTCAGCATGTTTCTAAATCCAGCTTGAATCTAAGGACATTTTTACACTTGGTCTGAACAATTGACTGCACTCTCTGGATGGATTTTAGGCTCATTTAGGGGCAGGGTTCATCCTCGCATGTTTGCTGACAAGTAGAAGAATTCTTACTGAACCATGACTCGATTGTGTAATTCCATACATCACTTTCCATACGCCTTTTAATGTATAACATAATGGAATTACTCATTCAAATACATGTTTTAAACGCTAGTAAATAGATTCCTGTTACAAAATATTTACATATGATGTTATGATGTAAAAGTAACTATATATTGCAATGTAATGTTATTTACCTTAACATAAATATATACAAAAGAAGTCTCCAAGAAGCCCACAATTTCATAACAGGATCTGCCAATAAGTCTTGCAATTGTTGGTATCAAAGTGCATGCATCTACAATCAGAAAGAGATTGCACAAATTTGTCCTGCATGGGAGGTGTCCCAGGAAAAAACCTTTGCAAGACTACAGTTTGCCAATGAGGATATAAGCAAAGACCAAACCTTTTGGAATACTGTTCTCTGGACAGACGAATCAAAGATAGAGTTGTTTGGCCACAGTAACAGCAGACATGTTTGGCGCAGACCAAAGAGAGCTTTTCATGAGAAGCACCTCATACCAACTGTGAAGCATGGTGGCGGAAATGGTTTGGGGTTGTTTCACTGCCTCAGCTTGCATTCATTGATTCAATTATGAATTCTGCATCATATCAAGAGTGCTTGAAGATAATTTAAGGTCATCTGTTCAAAAGTTGAAGTTGAACTGAAAGTGGACCTTTCAACAGGATAATGATCCTAAGCATACTAGCAAATCCACCAAGGAATGGCTCAAAAAGAAATAATGGAGAGTTATGGAATGGCCTAGTCAAAGCCCGGATTTGAATCCCATTGAAATGGTGTGAGGGATTTGAAATAAGCAGTACATGCAGGAAAACCCTCAAACATTATGCAACTAAAGGCTTACATTCCCGGACGCAATCCTCAATCGATTAGCGACCGACGCTTAGTAGTGCCTGCTCAGCGTGGCTCAAGGTCTCTTTCCAGAACCTTCACACTAACTGTCCCCCAGTGGTGGAATGAACTTCCAACCTCAATCTGGACAGCAGAATCTGTCAAAAAACAGCTAAAGACCCACCTCTTCCATGAGCACATAACTAAACCCTAAAACGCAAACCCCACATTATCTTAAAAAACTAAAAAAAACCCACAACCTTACACTGGCTTTTACACCTCTACTCTGCTCACTCTGCTTTTCTAGAACTAAATTAAAAATCTTGTACGGTAGCACTACTTGTATTGTTCTCCGCTTGATATATCGCTTTGCTTGTATTTCTTCATTTGTAAGTCGCTTTGGAAAAAAGCATCTACTAAATGAATAAATGTAAATGTAACTGAAAGAATATTGCCTGGGTGCAAAATTGTGAAATTTGTGAAAGATGTGAAATTCAGGCTATTCAATTAAAACCAGACAGTATTATAATTAACCCTATAGATGATAATATAGCAATATCAGATCAATGTTTAGAATGTTTTACTCTTCTTAGAGAGACCGAACTAGCTTCATTAATCTCTTCAGCAAATTGCATACTAGATCCTGTACCTACATCTTTCATTAAAGAGATTTGTCCTGGAGTAATTGAACCACTTTTAAATATAATCAATTCTTCCCTTAGCACTGGCTATGTACCTAAATCACTTAAATTAGCAGTTTTTAAATCCCTGATTAAAAAACCTGACCTTGACCCCTCTCAACTGTCCAGCTATAGACCTATATCCAATCCCCCTTCATGTCCAAGATCTTAGAAAAGGTTGCAGCACAGCAGCTATGCTCGTACTTGCATAGGAATAACATTCATGAAATGTATCAGTCAGGATTTAGACCTCATCATATCACAGAGACAGCGTTAGTTAAAGTAGTAAATGACCTACTACTGGCCTCTGATCAGGGTTGTGTCTCGTTGCTTGTGTTACTTGACCTTAGTGCAGCTTTTGAACCCCCCCCATGGCGGTCCGGGGCCCCTGTGTGAGAGTTGTCTCTCACTGTAACGAAAACGAGGCGGCCTCCGCCGGGCAGCAGACAGGCGGAGCACCACCCCCAGCGGGATTGAAAGTCGGGACGACGCCCCCAGCAGCACTGGAACGCTGGACGACGCCCCCAGCAGCACTGGAACGCTGGACGACAACCGCAACAGCACTGAAATGCTGGACGACGCCCCCAGCAGCACTGGAACGTTGGACAGCTTCCCCGGCTGGACAGGGCAGCAGGACGGCCTCCTCAGCTGGGCTGGACATCGGAACAGCTTAATCGGCTGGACAGAACAGCAGGACAGCCTCCTCAGCTGGGCTGGACAGCAGGACAGCTTCCTCAACAGATGAGACCTCCCCGCATGTCTCTGGCTGGAGCTCCAAGGTAGCCATGTTAACCTCGGGCTGGAGCTCCACAGCTGAGACCTCCCCATGGGTCTCGAGCTGGAGCTCTGAGGCCGCCATGTTGACTTCAGACGGGGGCCCAGAGGTTGCCATGTTAACCTCGGGCAGAGACCCAGAGGTTGCCATGTTAACCTCGGGTTGGAACTCCACAACTGAGACCTCCCCGTAGGTCTCACGCTGGAGCTCTGAGGCTGCCATGTTGACTTCAGACGGGGGCCCAGAGGTTGCCATGTTAACCTTGAGCTGGAGCTCCACAGCTGAGACCTCCCCGTAGGTCTCACGCTGGAGCTCTGAGGCTGCCATGTTGACTTCAGACGGGGGCCCAGAGGTTGCCATGTTAACCTTGGGCTGGAGCTCCACAGCTGAGACCTCCCTGTAGGTCTCATGCTGGAGCTCTGATGTTGCCGTTGCCCCCCCCAAAAAAAGTTCTAGCTTTAAGTTCCAGCTCTGCTGGCTGCATGGCATTGTGTAATTCCCCTGCAGTGGGATGCTCCAGGAGTTCGGGTAGCTCTGCTGGCCGTGTTGCGCGGCGTAGTTCTGCATGGGAGGGCGATGTGGCGCGTGGCCCGGCTTGCTGCAGTGGCTTCAGAAGGTGGTGGAGCTGAGCAATTTCCTCGTTGAGTTGTTTGCTCTGTTCCCCGAACGAACGATGCCACGCCTCAAACTCGGCCGCTTTGGCGGCACTCATGGTGACCTGCTGCTTCCACATTATGGGCGCAGTATTCTGCTATGATACGGGACTGGAAGTGGGAGCAGGCGCAGATCAAAGTCTTTATTAATAAAAAAGCAAACAGACAAAACACAGGGAAAGCGGTCTATACTGAACTACACAAGAGTAAACATGAGACTAAAGTCGAGGCAAGGAACAGGACATGAAAACAAGACCGCTTATCATGCATAACGCATTCACTATCACTTGACGTAAACAAATAATACTGCCCAAAGTGCACAGCAACACGAGGCGTTTAAATAACAAACATAATTAAACTAAATCACCGACACCTGG
Source organism: Ictalurus furcatus (assembly GCF_023375685.1). NCBI lineage: Eukaryota > Metazoa > Chordata > Actinopteri > Siluriformes > Ictaluridae > Ictalurus > Ictalurus furcatus. The sequence continues at coordinate 25,659,722 of NC_071271.1, forward strand.
AGTAAATCAACCAATGCTTGCACACAGGGAGAATCAAAACAAACGAACGTGTCCATATACCAGAGTCTCGTGCACGCGCGCTCAGCAGCAGTCTTTGCGCTTCATCGCCGCAGTGCCCTCTGCTGGCAGGAGCGTAACATAAATGGAGACATACCGAGGTTAAATTTGGTGTTTCACAAGGTTCTGTTTTAGGCCCACTCCTTTTTACTTTATATATGCTACCTCTAGGTCAAATTATTCGTAAACATGGAATTAGCTTCCACTGTTATGCTGATGATACACAATTGTATGTTTCAGCGAAGCCAGAGGACAGACAGCAGCTTAGTAAAGTTGAGGATATTGTAAAGGACATTAGACTTTGGATGCTGACTAACTTCCTTTTACTTAATTCTGATAAGACAGAAGTACTTGTATTAGGACCACGTGTAGCTAGAAGTAAGCTTTCTGATCACATAGTTACTCTGGATGGTCTTTCTGTTTCATCATGTGCAGCAGTAAAAGACCTTGGTGTGATTATTGACTCCAGCCTATCATTTGATCCTCATGTAGATAATATTACTAGGATAGCCTTCTTTCATCTCAGAAATATTTCTAAGATAAGAAATATATGGTCACTACATGATGCAGAAATATTAGTTCATGCATTCATCACCTCTAGACTAGATTACTGTAATGCCTTACTGCCTGGATGTTCCAGTAGGAGCATAAACAAACTCCGATTAGTCCAGTATGCAGCTGCTAGAGTCCTAACTAGAACCAGAAGATACGACCATATCACCCTGATCTTATCAACACTGCATTGGCTCCCAGTGAAATCTCGCTTTGATTATAAAATACTATTATTAACCTATAAAGCACTGGTCTCGTGCCACAGTATCTAAGCGAGCTTTTGGTTACTATGATCCGCCACGCCTGCTTAGATCAAAAGATGCAGGCTATTTGACGGTACCTCGAATAGCGAAGGCTACAGCAGGGGGAAGAGCTTTCTCTTATAGAGCCCCACAGTTATGGAACAGTCTTCCAATTAGTGTTCGGGACTCAGACACAGTCTCAGTGCTTAAGTCTAGGCTTAGAAGGTATTTGTTTACTCAAGCCTATCCTGACTAGACTCTCTATTATGCTAAGCACAGTCCTAAAAATCTTTTCTCTCCCTCTCTCCTTCTGCCGAGCCACATACGATTTTATGGAGATACTAGAGATCCTGATCCTCTCTGCTCTCCGGACCTGCCTGATCCGTTTCGGATGTCCTACCTGTGGATGGAGCTCTCATCTACTCCAATTCCAGATTGCTGGGACTACGGCTGATTCTAAGGCCAAACAGACTTCATATAAATCCATAATGAACTTTTTCACATCATCTGTTGTTACCCAGATGAGAATGGGTTCCCTTCTGAGTCTGGTTCCTCTCAAGGTTTCTTCCTCTTAACATCTTAGGGAGTTTTTCCTTGCCACCATCGCCACTCAATGGCTTGCTCAGTTGGGATAAATTCGCACCTTTAATATCTATATACCGTGTTGATATTTCTGTAAAGCTGCTTTGAGACAATGTCTATTGTAAAAAGCGCTATACAAATAAAAGTGAATTGAATTAAATTGAATGAGTGGACATAAATTCCAGCAAGCCTTGTGGACAATTATGCAAAACGCGTACAAGGAGTAATTTCTGTTACAGGGGGCAAGCTTCAGAGGCCAAGGGTGTACTTTTCCATAGAAAAATATCACATCTACTGATATTTCTGTTAAATAAATGACTGATGATTGAAAAAGTTAATTTTCCTTGTGGTTTTGTTCAGGTACATCAAGTTAATTAATAGGTACTGTTTCAAAGATTATCAAATGTTCGCTTGTCCAAACATGTATTAAAAAATAAATTCCATGGGGTGTACTTATTTTTTCACATGATGTTTGAGGGCTTTCTTGCATGTACTGCCTGTTACAACATTTCAATTATATGGTGGACACATACTAAAATCAAATTTAATAAAGATATATTATACTAAAAAGCGTCATCTAAATTTGCTTTAAAATATTGGAATATTGTCAGAAAATTATGGCTAATTGTTATAAATGAATTCTGAGCATTAATACCTTATTGTATCTCTGGTTTCAACACGTTGCTTCTCTCTGTTTTTTATCCTGTTTGCCTGTTTGACCATGGACTGTGTTTTTTTTTTTTTTTTTTTATTCTCACTTTTAATAAAAGTGCATCATATTTTCAAGCTTTGAGTGATATTGAATTAAGCATGTTAAAGCATGGAATATACTTGGCCTTGCCCACTTGTGAAAAATAAATTGAACATTTGTGATTTAAGTACTGTGTGTTTATTTACCTGCCCATTTCAAAATACATATTTAGAATTTTTCCAAAGAATTAAGATTATTATCAGCTGAACTCAGGCATGATGTGTGAATCCAATTACAGTACAAACAGAGCAACACAAAAACCCAGTCCACATGTACCATAATATATTTCAAGATCTTTCATATTAGGTCAAGCTAACTTGGTATTTTTTTTACTTTTCTTATCAAGATTTTCTTAACTTCTTCTGTTTTTAGACTGTAGAGTAAAGGGTTGATCATTGGAGGTAGCAGGCTATACAGCATTATGATGGCTATTTGCAAATCAGCATTAAAGGTGATACCTATATTCGCAGCCAAGTAATTAAAACACCTGGGTAAGAAGAAGAGTGCAATTATAATAAGTTGAGAACTACATGTGGAAAAAACCTTTAGCCTCCCATGTGCACTTGATATTTGTAGGACAGCTAAAATAATACAGGAGTAGGAGAACACAATAATGGCAAGAGATCCCAACAGTACTACCATGGCATAAACAAAAGCAGGAAAACTATATGGAGTCCTGTCAGTGCATGCAAGTCGGGTAACAGATACATGATCACAATAGCATTGAACAATGGTGTTGGCTCCACAGTAAGGGAGGGGGGAAGCCCGAACAACCATCATTATAATGCTAGAATGAGCAAAAACCCAGACTACAATGGACATAATTAATATATTTCTATTTGACATAATAGAATGGTAACGAAATGGGTAGCAGACTGCTATATATCGATCTATGGCCATTACAGCTAGTGTGTATGAATTGACTGTACCAAAATAATGCACTAAGTACATCTGAAAAAAACAAGCTGCAAAAGAAATGGTCCCATCTTGGAACCAATATCGAGCAATGATCTTTGGTAAGGTGCATGTACTGAACAACACATCAGACATCACGAGGCTTATATAAATAAAATACATTGGTTTATGAAGACTTTTGTTTGTTGCAAACAACAGAAGAAAAATTCCATTCCCTATCAAGATGCACATATAAATTAAGAACATAAATGCAGATACAAGGGCATAGTAGTTAGGATGAAGTCCAGGAAAACCAACAATGAAAAAGTCCTTCACAAAGGTCATGTTTCCTCCTGACATTATCGGACGTCCTTAAAGAGAAAATTTCAGATTTACTGCAGATATATTCCAGCATCTTACAGCATGGGTGTACACTGTGTAAATTAATAAAATTGACTTATAAATTAAAATGGTTAGAAAATAATAATAAAAAAAGCTTAAATTTGTTATATTACATTTCTCTTTATTTTAGATAGATTTTGATATTACACTAGATTTCGAATTAAACAACAATGAAATAATTAATTATCAAAAGACATTAACACATTATGGATTCTCTCCATACCTTTACAGATTCATAGCACATCAGGAAATGTGTCCGTGCTCCAGGGCAATTTATTTATCTTAACACATAGTGCACGTGTCACATGTACAGTAAATCTCCTGAGACTTGTGTAAGAAGCTACCTTTTAATGTCTAAAAATAGTGTAAATAAGCCATGTTATTTGAGACATCCTTACTGACAATTTTGTTGGACTGTTGCCAAATAATAAAAATGATAACTAGTCCTTTTTTCATGTAAATTAGAGCATTAATGAAGCATAACATAAAACTACTGGTCAGGTTAAACACAGATGGCTGGTGGTAATATTTGATGAGTGGGTTAACGTCTAATATCATTCAATAGGCCCTCTATTGCAGCTGACAATTCACCTGCCAGTGAAATACCAGCCCTGGAGAATAAGGGGCTGATGGTGGGTGTAATTGAGGCCCTGGGAACAGTGACTGATGCAACATCAGTCAATGGGGGTTGGAATGCAGGGTGACATCGGGGAGCAGATGTGGATCTCAGAACACTCCAGCCCTACTTGGAAAGGAAGGAGATACCTGTAGCACAAGAATAGAAGGAAATGCCTAAACAGGCATTAAGAAAGACGTCTGGAATAGACTATGCCTAAGAGGCGGGGTTATTTGCCTTACCATAAAAAAAATCCCTTGACCCATGAGACCATCTATCAAATCAGATAGAGCCTCTTTTTGAGGCTTGCCATAAAGATGCTGGCACACTGCAAAATTATGCCTGATTGCAAAGCACCTTTAGTCTCATATATTACATTGTGCTCCCCTTTATATTGTGGCTATGGACTTTTTGATACTGACCCATCCAACAGGCTGCTACTTGCACTTTACTCAACTGTTGAACCAGACACCCTGTGAAACCACACCTTTCTATCTTTGGGTTATATACTCAGCAAAAAAAATAAAGAAATGTCCCTTTTTCAGGAGACTATATTTTAAAGATATATTTAATTTTGTAAAATCCAAATAAGCTTTACAGATCATTATTGGAAAGGGTTTAAACAATGTTTTTCATTCTTGCTCACTGAACCATAAACAATTATTACACATGCACGTGTGGAACAGCCCTTAACACACAAACAGAGGACATTAAAGAGACCTTTCTACTGACTCTGAAAAACACCAGAAGAAAGATACTTAGGGTGCCTGCTCATCTGCATGAACATGCCATAGGCCTGCTGTAGGGAGGCATGAGGACTGCAGATGTGGCCAGAGCAATAAACTGCAAGATGCCTAAGACAGTGCCACAAGGAGACAGGAAGGACAGCTGACCGTCCTTTTAGTGGCAAACTATGTGTAACCATGTGTCCCCCCAGACGTGATCGAGAACTTGCAAATGCCTTGGTGGAAGAGTGGGGTAACATCTCACAGCAAGAACTGACAAATCTGCTGCAGTCCATGAGGATGAGATGCACTGTAGTACTTAAAGCAGCTGGTGGAACACAAGATACTGGCTGTTAGTTTTGATATTGCCCCCCTCCCTCCTTTGTTCAGGGACTGAACATTATTAAATTTTTGTTCATCAAATGTCTGTGAAACTTGTTGAGTTTATTTCTTAGATATTGAATCTTTTTATGTGAAAGCACAAAATATGAGCAGAAAGTAATTTTTTTGTTGTTTTTAAAGAAATATCCTAGAAACATTTTATTTAGGAGGTCAGTAAGGCTGTGAAAAATTGCCTTTATTGTTTAACCTTTTGATCTTCTGTTAAAAAAAATAAATCACCAAAATACTCGGCTCTCATGGATAGCAAACAAAACACAGGTTTATCCAAAAAAAAAAAAAATCTTGTTAAATATAGGTGTGCAACAAATATTGGCACCCTTTTATTCAATACTTTGTGCTACCGCCCTTCACCACGATAACAGCTCTGCATCTTTTCCTGTAATGCCTGATGAGGTTGAAGAATAGATGGCAAGAGATCTGAGACCATTAATTATTGAATCTCACTGAATTACTGAATCTCATGTTTTCCCATCCCTCCTAGATTCCAGTACAGCAGGAAAATTCATCTGAGAAACTTACTGATTTAACACCACCGACAGACCAAATGTCAAATAGCTTTGAAAGCCCTAACTTCCAACAAAACCCTCAACATATTATTTCTGAGTCTTGTATCCTAGCCCTGTGTGGCTTCTTAGAGCAAATAGCTGGGCAGAACACAGAACACAAATGTGGCAGCGTCAGGGCGGTGCCCAAAGCGACGGAAGCGGTGCTTCAGCACCGGCGAAAAGCGCGGGGAGGCTGGAGAGCGCTGACTTCTACGTTGTCGTCGTCCTCCTGGTCCACATGTAGACGGGAGACAGAGAAATGCGTTATTAGATTTATCATAGGAGAGGCAACTCAACTCAGCACGCTCGCTGTGTCCTTTTATATCTTCCTGTCTTCCCCGGAAGGGTGAAGAGCAGCTGCTCCACTCATCAGCTGCTGGCCGTGTGTGCTTCTGCCGCCCTGCGTTGCAGCCATATGCTTTCGTACTGTCCAAAACATTTAGCGTGCTGAAGTGGTGCTGTCCTTCTAGCACCCTGCCGACAGTTGTGTGAGGAGTGCTGCATCCTTGAAGTGCGTGGGCTGCAGGCTCATCGTCACACTCTAGTACTCTGGGAAATCATGGCGGATATCCAGCAAGCACATCAGGAGGACCCCACAGCTCTGGAATAGTGGGAAACAATTCTGGTGGGGGATTTTAAAAAGAGACACAAAGCAATAGGTCAAGGAATGTCAGTATTGCACACAAACCAAATCCTCTCATCAACCACCAAGTGGGCTGTGAGAATCCCTTCCCATTCCTGTCCCTGGTCACATATCGTATTGCGCTTTATTACTGACCTTCCCGATTCACAGAGCCACACTACCATACTCACAACCATAGACTTTTTCCATAGGTTTTCCAATGCTTGCCACCTCATTCCCTTTCCCATGGCAATGGAAATGCTGAGGTCGTGTTAATAGATGTTTTATATTGTTTGGCCTTCCCAAAGATATAGTATCTGATCTTTTTGCAAGTGGCTTAACATAAGTGTTAATCTATCCTCAGACTACCTCTCCCAATCAAATGGACCAATCGAAAGGCTTAACCAGAAGAACAGCTATTTCCTCTGCTACTACTGCTTTAATAATCAACAGGACTGGAGCAGGTACCTTCCGTGAGGTGAGTACACCTAAAACTCATTGATCCACACATTTACATTTATGGCATTTGGCAGACGCCCTTATCCAGGGCGACTTGCATTTCTCTAGTTTATACAAATGAGCATTTGAGGGTTAAGGGCCTTGCCCAAGGGCCCAGCAGTGGCAGCTTGGCAGTGCTGGGATTTGAACTCACGACCATCCAATCATGACTATTAATAAGCCTTTATTCCACATGTTGTAAACACAGTTTCGATTTTGTTGTGCTTAGTAATTGTGTTCCCTTTCAAAGGGAACTCCATGTTCTGTTTAGCATAACACTATGGGAGCACCCCTCGCGTGCGACCGGCATCTGAAGCTTGTATAAAATCATGCCTATTTATAGGACTGCCATGATCAGGTTACGTGGCAATTACGTGTGTCGCATGATATATATGGCACGTGTGAACCGCACCGTCAGCCTTATTATCTTCAGCGAGACTGCATGTCTTTTTTTTTGTGTAAAGAAACAAAAAGACGCTTCATTTCCTCTCTATCTTTTCTCAAAATCTCTGGACTTTTCTATCCCTTTAAAAAAAAAAAGAGAAGAAAAAAAACGAATGAGCGAGAGAGAAAAATATGAGTGAGAGAATTCAAGAAGTATCTCGAGAGGCTGCGCATTGTAACGCCTACATTAGGCAGCTCGGAAGCCGAAGCGAGTTGGGTTTCAGAGCCTTGTGGATATGGGCCGACTGCTGCCGAGGCAGCTAGCCGTCTCAGGTCCGGGGGATCTCTTATGTATCCGGAAGAGGAGCTGGAGACGAGTGCTGCTCTTTCTTGCTCTGTCTTCTGGGTCTGGCTCTCCGCTGGATTTTGGAGCTCGCGTCGCGACTCCTTCTTCCATTATGGAAAGCCAAAAAGGAAAAAAAAAAAAACAAACTCACACACACAAAAATTAATAGTTATAATTCCTCTCTGACTCCGAGGAGCCAGAAGGATGTACTAAAAACTGAGAGCAGCATATGAAGTGCTGCTTGAAATGATTACTAAGGCTGGATGAGCTTTTTTCTCCCCAATGAAAGTAAACCCCTCATACTGCAGAAACTCCCCTTTCTTCCAGAAATGCATGACAAAATATCAGGCTTCTGGGGAAAACCATGCATAAGCCGTATTTATAAGCCCACAGTGTTGGATTATTCGTCCATTTTGGGGAATGAACGGCGTGGCTATTTAGCTATGCTGAAGGTGGAGGAGGCGCTTATGAGCTACCTCTCTCCATCAATGGTAGGTAATTTAGAGTGTGTAAGGCCACTGCGGCATTGGTGGGCAAGGCCTATGCAGTAGTAGTCTTGCTTGTGGGTCACTGCAGACAATGGCAGTGTTGCAGGCCTACCAAGCAGACCTGCTGAGTGAACTCGACATACGGCGGTATTCAGCCAGTTCCTTCCATGTTGTGTTGAGTTCATCCAGGCATCCACGAGTGGACCCCGGGCCAGCGCTAGTAGAGAAGGCGAGTATGGCAGCCCACCAACCCCCAGAGACAGCCAGGGGAACCGGGCGGCCACAGTCGCGGCCTGCTACTAGGCCTGATCTGAGAATGGTCATAAAGGCCAAGCAGACAAAGAAGAGCATTCCTGAGGGGCCGTGGAAGGATATATGAGAGGACATTAGGTTGTTAGGGCAGTTAGCCCCCAGTGCTACTGTTGGGCCTCCCCTAGCCAAGGCTGTCCCAAGTTTTCAGTGTTCTCTGGTCAGCAAGCTGTCACAGGGCAACAAAAATCTGATGCTTTCACTATATTTTCACAATAGAATGTGAAATGACTAACGCCACTAAAAGACTGTCTGGCAGCGTGGAAACCACTGCCAAATGTGTCCCCATGGGTTCTGTCTACTGTAGAAAAGGATTACAGGGTCCAGTTTAGAGCTCGACCCCCCCAGTTCAGAGGTGTGCTCACCACTGTAGTCAGCACAGACCAGAGCCCGACATTAGCGCAGGAAGTAAGGTCCCTTCAAGTTTACATCATGTACAGTTCTCTGAATGCCTTAAGAAGTGTCAAATGTCACAACAGCAAAATGTGTGCCCAACAGTCAAAAGATATAGGCTATTCACCCAGATTAACCAACAAAAACCCAGCATTACCCCATACAACAAACAAAATAAGAGTACCAAGTTCCCCGTTGCAGGCCTGAAATAAGCCCGTGTACGTAGAAGCCTCAAACAAAATGGCCGCTTCACCACGAGGGCAAGAACAAATAAATGGTACCTTGATCAAGAATGGGGTCACACTCACACAGGGTCGTTGCAAGATAAGAAGAAGTGGAGATTTACACACGAGTAGTCACAGCTCCTTTCTCCGTGACAAACATAGTCTCTGCACCTCCAGTCGGCTGTTCACTAACTTATTAGCAGAGTCCATGTGTGCACTAGTATCCAAGTCTTAACAGCTAGCTCTTAGCTATTATATTCTTTCCACTGTAATATAACGTCTCTCAGAGGTTATACTCTCCACAGATAGCTTATTCCACCACTAAACTCACATATAGTGCTCTGGTCGACCAATTAGCTCGCAGTGATGGTACTTGAAAGAAATAAAAACCCGCAGCTAGCGAATTCACACTCCTTCCACCACACGCTCTTCTCCCTTCTCTCTCTCTCACTGTTTTTTTTTTTTCCTTGACCTTCCGGTGACCTGTAACTCCCTCCTGATTGGTCCAGTAACACATAACCAAACTTACACCTTTACATCCCTTTTTCTGTACACACCTCTCAATATTATTGCAGCATTAAACTCCTTATGACTGTAATTTTTTTCCAAACTATTTAAGAACTATTTAAGAAATTATTCTATGAATTATTCTATGAATAATATTCTAAGAATCAATTTAAATAATGACAATATTTTCCACCTCGCTACATACAGATTCAGTTTGAGGACTGGTTTGTGACGATAGAGCTAAAAGGTACATATTTCCACATAGAAATTTCGCTAGCTTTATCCCCTCGCACCTTCACAAAGTGCATGGATGTCACTCTGGCTCTACTGTGACTCCAGGGCATCCGTGTACTAAACTACCTGGACAACTGGTTAATTCTAGCACGATCCAGGGAACTGGCGGTTCAACATCAAAATGTTGTTCTTGCCCACATGAAGAGCTTGGGGCTCAGGTTCAACCTCAGAAAATTATGCTTTCTCCAGTGCATCAGACAACTTTTCTAGGGGCTTATAAGGATTCTACTACGATGAGGGCATTTCTATCCCCAACATGCGTAGGGTCAATCCTATCAACACTGAGCAAGATAAAGCTGCATCTTGGCATCCCCTCCAGTCTCTACGGGAGACTATTGGAGCTTAAGGGCAGCCAACATCATACCATTGGACCTATTGCACAGGACACCGTTTCAGTGGTGGCTGAGAAGTTGGGGGTTTCGTCCAAGGATGAAACCTCAGAGTAATCAGTGTCACCCGGCGATGCCTACGTGCCCTGAGAATTTCAGTGTCCCCGGTTTCTAGCCTTGTGTCACACTCTAGGGGTGTCTCCTTAGTGCAAAGCAGTAATGACAGACACCTCCCTCACGGGTTGGAGCGTGGTCTTAGACAGCTGCCCAGCTCATAGTCTCTGGAGCGGCCCTTATCTGGAGCGGCATATAAATTGCCTAGAAACGTGGGCCATATTTCTAGCACTGAAATTCCTTCTTCCTCAATTGAGAGGTCACCATGTGTTTACAGACAACACAGCGGTGGTCTCATATGTTGACCACCAGGGAGGATTATGTCCGTGCCCCCTGTTTAGGCAGGCACAACTAATTCTTCTCTGGGCAGAGGGAAAGTTTTGTCCGTGAGTGCAATGTACATTCCGAACGTGGAGGCAGACATCCTGTCGAGGACGGGGCTGAGGCCCGGGGGTTGGAGGCTCCATCCGTAAATGGTGAAGTCCATATGGCGGAGGTTCGGTGGATGTGTTAGCTTCTGAGGAGACAACACACTGCCTGCTGTGGTTCGCCCTCACTCCTCCCACACAATTAGGGCTGCCATGGTGCACATGTGGCCGAGGTCACATCTGTACGCTTTTCTCCCACAAGTTCTAATGAGAGTTTGCCAAGAAAGTCTATGTCTGCTGCTAGTAGCACCTTATTGGCCAGCTCAAATATGGTTCTCAGAGATAATATCCCTGCTAGATGGCACTCCTTAGGAGATTCCCATCTGCAGAGATCCACTGTAGACCCAGTGAACTGCGCAATAGCTACAGTCCTGGAGTTCTTACAAGAACGTTTCTCAGCGGTGTGGGCTCCTTCTACAATCAGGGTTTATGTGGCCGCCATTTCACCCAGCCACGCCCCTGTTGATGGAGCCTCTGAGGGGCAAAATCCTCTAACTTCGAGGTTTATGCGTGGTGTCAGGCGGCTGAGGCCCATCTGCAGGCCATGCATACCTTCCTGGGACCTTTCTGTGGGCCTGGAAGGTCTGTCAGGGGCCCCATTTGAGCCCCTGGAGTCAGCCTCTGAGAAGATTCTGACTCTAAAGGTAGCTCTTCTGCTGGCCCTGACATCTCTCAAGCAAGTAGTAGATCTACAAGCTCTCTGAATTGCCCCTTCCTGTCTTGCCTTTACCCCTGGATTAGCCAAGGCCTTGTACCCTAGACTGGATTATATTCCTAAAGAGCCTACATCTGCTGCCCAGCCTGTGGTGTTACAGGCTTTCTGCCCTGCTCTGTTCCTCACACTGGAACAAGAGAGAATGCACCTGCTGTGTCTAGTAAGGGCTCTCTGTACTTACGTCCACCGCTCCGGCCAGTGGCACAAGTCAGAGTAGCTGCTGGTCTGCTTTGGTGGCGACAGTAGAGGTGATGCTGTGTCAAAGCAGCGCATCTCTAATTGGATAGTGGAAGCAATCTCTATTGCTTATGAGGCGTGCGGTCTCACTACGCCTCTGGGCATAAGGGCTTGTTCCACTAGGGTGGTCGCCTTCTCGAAGGCTTTGTCCAATGGGGTATCCTTACAGGATGTGTGTGCTGCTGCAGGGTGGTCTATGCCACACACATTCATTCGATTTTACAGCCTGGATATTCATTCCACCCCGGGCAAGAGTGTCTTGCAGTGACCCTCAGGCTTGGGTCTTTTTGAACAGGCCGTACCCTCGGTTTGACGGAGTGGGTATTCTCATTCCCATAGTGTTATGCTAAACGCAACATGGAGTTCCCTTTGAAAGGGAATGTCTGGGTTACGCATGTGACCCTGATCCCTGAGAACAGAACGAGACGTTGCATAGCTTTGTCATACCGGGGTAGGCCTGTGAATTGCGTCTCCGCTTCAGATAATAGAGGCTGATGGTGTGGTTCACAGGTGCCATATATATATATATATATATATATATATATATATATATATATATATATATATCACACGACGCGCTTAATTGCCACGTCACCTGATCATGGCAGGCCTATAAATAGGCATGATAGTCCTATTTAGGCCTATAAATAGGCACGGTGCCGGTCGCATGCGAGGGGCGCGCCCATAGAGTTATGCTAAACGCAACGTCTCGTTCCCTTCTCAGGGAACAGGGTTACATGCGTAACCCAGACATTTTCCATTGCCTAGTCCAGTCTGTAAATCACCAGACCTTTTAGCTGACGTGAGTTTCTGATCAGTTTTAGCCTATTGGCTTGCCTGGCCTGGTTCTTTTATCAAACCCTGCATTTCATCCAAACCTTCTTGAGATATGTTTCATAGTGTACATGACAATGTACACTATAAGACAACAATAATAGTACTCGATTAAAACCAACCCATCAAAAAGGCCAGCTGTGTTACTTCCTCTATAGCCCTTTTACTTTATTAGAGGCAACACTTGACTCGACTGATCACTTGACTGTTCAGTTAAATCTTACATTGCTGATTAATTTAGTCACATCCAGTCGATTCTCTTTAGGACATTTAAACATTTTAAAACTTTATCTGTTCTTGGCTGTGCAGAGTGTGTAAGCATGACTGTGTTTTGATGTTTATGTCACATGCAGGACAATCAAATACATTTTGACAGCTGGTATCTTATTACAAGCTGAATTAATTAGGCTTATGTAATTTTTTCTACAACACATAATGCAATTTTGTGATGAATTAATCTATTTCCTCATGTGTTTTAGTTATCTTTAGACAGACCATTTTTACTACTATGTTTGCTGTTTGAGTATTTGACTTCTCACATTATCTTTGCAGAAAGATAGAGTGCGCGAGATTGAAAGTGAATAAAAACATTTTCAGGTCATTTGGTTTAAATATACTGATGGTTTCTTCTAGTTGACTTGTCAAAATATGTTATAGGCAGAAATTTCTGGTTGTTTACCAGAATTCAGTGAGTGCGACTGTGAGTGAGCTGGTCCAAGTCCGTGAGTGTACAGGTGCATCACAAAAAATTAGAATATCGTGAAAAAGTACATTTTTTCCCATAATTTAATTCAAAAAGTGGAACTTTTGAATATTCTAGATTCATTACACAAAGTTAAATATTTCAAGCCTATTTTTTTTGTTAAATTTGATGATTATGACTTACAGCTCATGGAAATCAAAAATCTATTGAAATATTTTGAGATACTGGACTTTTGATTTTCATGAGCTGTAAGCCATAATTGGGAAGATTTCAAGAAAAAAAAAAAAGAAAAGAAAAAAAAAAGGCTTGAAATGTTTAACTTTCTGTATAATAAATCTAGAATATATGAAAGTTCCACTTTTTGAATTAAATTACAGAAAAAAATGAACTTTCTATGACATTCTAATTTTTTGAGATGCACCTGTAAGGGTAAGTGAGCCGGAGCAATGTGGAACAGCATTTGGTCCCCTAACTTTGAGGAAGGTAAACACTGGAGTTTACTGCTTGTATTGTGGCATGATGGATAAAAGGAATACAACCTGCAGCCACAGATCAGAGGCAGTTGGTTGTAAACATGAGCATAATGTTATTAAATGTCAGAATGGTGGTAAAAACCAAGCAACAATCAGGCAAACATAGGAAAAATGGGTTAAAAAAAACAACACAGAAAGCAGATCTAAACCTTAGTCACATTGGGGAAATACCACTCAGACAGCAAACACTAGCAAAGAATATAAATGCTATTTGGGTAGACAAAGTAATTGAGGCAAATAGAAAGCTGAGTTCAGCTGAGTGTTCAGGCTGGAGCAGGGACTCCTGTATAATGATGTGAGAATAATGCATAAATTCCATTTCAAAGTGTATACATATATACTTATATGTATACTTATATAATAGTATATACATTTAAAACGATCCATTACACTATATAGATATTAATTTTTAAATACTTCAGATATGTACATGATGCACAAAACCCAGATTATACTACAGCTAACTTGGCTGTTTTATTCATTTATCTATTTTAAAAAATCATTATATTTTCTGTTCTTATGGGATTGGTCATGAGCAAGAGCAGGAAGAGTGATAATTTGCAGAGCTAGAAGAAGAGGGAGATTATTATGAGTGGAGGAACCTCTCTGTTCATATGTGTTAAATTCACAGGAAAGCTAAAACAATGCAAGAATATGAATTCAGAATAATGTCAAAATACTCTTATAGAAAGATATAATTGTTATGTTCTTTTTAAGGTTAAATGATTAAATATTTGAAGAACTGAAAATAATATTAAACAACATAAAATACACTTTGTATAAACTTTTTATTGCTTGTATCCCATGTGGTCTCAACATGCATCCTTTCATTTTAAACAGAATCAATATTTGAAAGGTATTGAAGTGTATCATCTAATTTATTTTAGAATGAAATACACCCAAATGAGACCTGGATTTATGTACAGTTCACTTTAAACAACAGTTTATATACATGCTTTGAATAAATTGAATAAAGAAATGTTAAAGCTTGGAAAATACCAGGCTTTGCCCAGCCTGTGCAAAATAAATTCAACCTTTGAGATTAGGTCCTTTGTTGTACAATCATATCAAGGTAGTGTGTTTTTTTACCTGCCCATTACAAAGTAGCCATCAATATATACTGTATGTTTTATAGATTTGGGGCTTTCTCCTCAGTGATCAAATCATTCAACTGTTTGATTACTATTTGATGTTGTGTAGATCCGATTACAATACAACACAAATACAATAACACAATCCACATGTATCAGAATATATTTCAAGATATGACAAATTAGGTCAAGCTAACTTGGCCTTTTTCTAAATGTTCTTATAATAATCTTCTTAACTTCTTCTGTTTTTAGACTATACAGTAAAGGATTTATCATTGGAGGTAGCAGGCTATACAGCATAATGATGGCTATTTGCAAATCAGCATTAAATGTGATCCCTACATTGGCGGCCAAGTAATTAAAACACCTTGGTAAGAAGAAGAGCGCAATTATAATGAGTTGAGAACTACATGTGGAAAAAGTCTTTAGCCGACCCTGTGTACTTGATATTTGTAGGACAGCTAGAATAATGAAAGAATATGAGACCACAATAATGGCAAGAGATCCCAGCAATATTACCATGGCATAAACAAAAGCTGGTAAACTATATGGAGTCCTGTCAGTGCATGCAAGTCGGGTAATAGATATGTGATCACAATAGCAGTGAACAATGGTGTTGGCTCCACAGTAAGGTAGGGGAGAAGCCCGAACAACCAACATTATACTGCAAGGATGAGAAAAAACCCAAACTGCTAGGCTCAGAATTACTATATTCCTGTTTGACATAAGACTGTGGTAATGAAATGGGAAGCAGACTGCTATATATCGATCTATGGCCATTACAGCTAGTGTGTATGAACTGACCACACCAAAATAATGCACTAAGTACATCTGAAAAAAACAAGCTGCAAAAGAAATGGTCCCATCTTGGAACCAATATCGAGCAATGATCTTTGGTAAGGTGCATGTACTGAACAATACATCAGACAACACAAGACTTACGTAAATGTAATACATGGGTTTATGGAGACTTTTGTTTGTTGCAAACAACAGAAGAAAAATTCCATTCCCTATCACGATGCACACATAAACTAAGAACATAACTGCAGATACAAGGGCATAGTAATTTGGACGAAGTCCAGGAAAACCAACTATAAAAAAGTCCTTCACAAATGTCATGTTTCCTCCTGACATGATTTGATGTCCTTAAAGAGAAAATTTCAGATTTAATGCAAATACAGTGTATATGCAAAAAAAAATGGTTATATCTAGACATTATGCATACCCTCCATACCTTTTCAATGTGTTGGTAATGGTTATAGCATCAGGAAATGTGTCTACTCCAGGGCAATTTATTTATCTAACAGTCAGTGTACATGTCACATGACTAGCAAGATACTTAAGTCTGCTCAACAGCTCCTGAGATTTATGTAAGAAGCTACATTGTAATGTCTAAAATTACAGTGTGAATAACTACACCACGTTTATCGACACACCTCTGAGTGATATTATTTGTTGGATTTTTTTTCACTAGAGAAAAAAAAGAGACAAAGACTGACATGTAAATTGGAGCATTATGAAAACATAAAATTGTAAACCTCTCAAACCAAAAATCATCTGCTCCTATGAAATATTTTAAACACATTGATGGCTGGTGGCTTAGATGAGTGGGCTAACATCTAATATACATCAACAGCTTGACAATTAAACTATTAGGGTTGAGTGTTAATTAAATCGTGATCTCATTGATAATAATGCATAACAATAATGATGTGGGGCAAATAATTACACAGTACACATCCTTGAAGGCCAGTAGGCAGCTGCATTTCTGATATATTTCTTTAGTGTTTCAAGTCTGTAATGCGCTACTGGGTCCATACTGTGTTTCCTCTGAATACCAAACATTGTAAACAGAAATGTTATAACAATTTCATACAAAATTTATGGTTCCATCATCTGTCCTTTTCTATAACTTGTACTTGTCAGGAAACAGTTGAGGATGCATGTACTCAATGGTTTTATTAATAGAGGCAAACAAGACAAAGATGTAATCCAGAAGCATGGTCAAAAAACAGGCAATGAGCAAACAACATAAATAAGGCCAAGCAAGAACAAAAACATGAATAACACAAACTAGATCAGGCCACTTAAGCAAACAGTAAATCAAGGCTTGGTATTGACTGGCAATGATGCAGAGTGTATACTTTGATACGAGTGTTTGCGAAGTGTCTTAGCACATGGACCTAGACGATTGGGGTGGCATGCATGAAAGTCCCAACACAGTAGGGGGTAGTGCAGTTTACCATCTCGACATTGTGAATCCTGTATCTCTTATATGGCCTTCAATGTCCAGGGGTTCTGGGGGGGTGGAGGGGAGACTGCCCTCTGTGAGGGGACCTGAAGTGACTAGTTTGAGGTGGGAAACATGGAACCATAGGGCTAAACGACTTGTCATGGTAATTACAGCTTGCAGGTGATGTTGTTTATTCTATGGAGGTCTTTGAATAGGCCGGTGACTTTGTGTGACAATTTTCGGCTTCCCATAGCCATAACCACCTAACAGATTTAGGGGGAAGTGAGCTAGAGTACTATGAAATTGACAGTACATACACAACATGCTGCTCTAACATGAAGCCCCTGCAAATAAAGACAGATAATTATGATAGGTTAGGCCTGATTGAGCATTTGGGAAAAGATGGTATTCCACAAACACAAAACTCTTAAGTTTCTCCATCCATTTGTGAAGAAACAACAAATATGTCTCACACCTATCCTGAATCCTCAGCTCTTAGACATGGTATACCGTATACTACAAGATTTTTTGGTAAAGTGGAGGATGGGTGCAAAAACCATCAGGCCCACCTCCTTTCCAAGCTTACCCCTGAACAAACAGATCCCCCTAGTTTCCTCTCGGTAGATGAGGTTAAAATACTAAGCATTCCTCTTGGCCAAGCTAAAGTGAGAGAGAGCTCATCAGAAAGTGATAGCCACAGTTCCTTCACTTGCTCAGAATATGATTGTAAGAGAGAACTCCGCTTTTTCAGTGCACAGGACAAGTGCCATGAGCACATGAGTGAAGGTATGTACCCTAAAGCAGATTTTATTTGTAAGGAATGAGTTCAAAGGGAAATATTTATCTCATTATTGCTTACAATTATTTGACAGAACTATTATAGAACTATTTTAGACAGCTTGATTTTCCATATTAACATTAGTGAAGCCCAGTGTTGCCAGCTTAGCAACCTTGCCACAAGATTTGGTGACTTTTTAGAACATTTTAGCAACTTTATTTCAAAAAGAGGCAAATGAAAAAGTAAACTTTCCTGACTGTCCAGCACATGATATGGCTCTCCAGCTCACATCACAGCTCCTGATTATACAAGTTTAGGGAGCAGGCACCAGTGTGTAAAGCCTGGATGAGTTGTGCTTACACAAGCAGATATTCCCACCAACCAATTACTCCCTGAGACAACTTATAGCAACTTTTTGCACATGCATTAGCTACTTTCCACTAAAAGGTGGCAAACACTGGTGTGTCTACCAATTTAGAAAGTGTACAGTCAACTTTTTCTGTTCTTTTAGTCACTGGACTGTTAGCCCACTTTTTCCTTTATGTTACAGACTGGTCAAGAGGACAGCTCATACTGGCTGTTCCATCACCCTTCAGAGATGTCCAGATTCCTTCAGACAGACCTGCATCTAGGAACATCCAGCATTGGGAGAGCCTCCTCAACTTAGGAGCCCACTTTAATAGCTATTCAGATGTTTTTGAGGACATAGCAAGCCTCCCTGTCATGCAAACACATGATTCTGATGTTCATAGTGATGAAGAACATATTATTTGAAAACAGTATTAACTATAGCTATAAGACTTTGATATTTTTTATGCATACAGTTGCTCATAAATGACAATATAACACTCTCTATATTCCTTTGGTCAAAGTGCTCTTTTCCTTTTGTTTGGAAGTTGAAGGCCTCATATAATATGAATTTACTTTTATTTACTGTAACTGAACAAATTCAGTTAGCTTAAAGTTAAAGTGATTTAAAGTGTGTTTTCTTTGCCCAGACATAAATTTGCTGGTTCCACAGTTTCTATAACAATTCAGCATTTGAAAACGGCACTCCATAAATATAGTCCAGTGGGGTTTATCTGTGTTTTATCTATTTTCACTTAAGTACAATTTTAGACGTAAGTACAAGGAATTACCCAAGTAGTCAAATTCTCAAACAAACAAACAAACGAAAAAGCTTAATTTGTTTTATATTTATATGTTATGTACCAGCCATCAAAGTCTTGACATATATGGTATATATTCTAAAACTTTGATGCTTTGATTAATTTAATGGGTAGTTACTTGTCTAGTGAAATGGG
Organism: Ictalurus furcatus; assembly: GCF_023375685.1. Classification (NCBI taxonomy): domain Eukaryota; kingdom Metazoa; phylum Chordata; class Actinopteri; order Siluriformes; family Ictaluridae; genus Ictalurus; species Ictalurus furcatus. The sequence goes on from NC_071271.1 coordinate 25,678,854, forward strand.
CATACAGCACCCTCCACTAATATTGTCACAGTTGGTAAATATGAACAAAGAAGGCTGTGAAAAATTGTCTTTAATATTTAACCTTTTGATCTTTTGTTAAAAAAAAAATCACAAAATACTCTCTCTCATGGATATCAAACAACTGCAAACACATCACAGGCTAATAAAAAAACACTTTGTTAAATATAAGTGTGCAACATTTATTGGCACCCCTATGAATTCATATGAGAAAAATATATTCACACTGATATTTAAACTTTTTTAAGTACACCTGGGTGACTAGGAACAGGAAATTGTTCAACTATGACTTCCTGTTTCACAGGGGTATACATATGAGGTAATACACAGGCCAAATTCCCTTAGTCATACATAACAATGGGTAAGAGCGAGGAATATAGATGTGATGTGCAGCAAAAGGTTGTTGATATTCTCAAAATGGGAAGTGGCTATAAGGAAATCGCACAAGCATTGAAAATGCCCATTTCCACTATCAGGGCAATAATTAAGAAGTTCCAGTCAGTTGGAAATGTTATGAATCGACCTGAATTGGACGTGTGTCTATATCGTCTCAACGCACTGTGAAGAGGACAGTTCAAGTGGCCCAACAATCTCCAAGGATCACAGCTGGAGAATTGCGGAATATAGTTGTGTCTTGGGAACAGAAAGCCTCCAAAACTACAATTCGAATTCACCTACATCACCACAAGTTTGGAAGGGTTTCGAGAAAAAAGCTACTGGAACTTCAAATGGGATCAGGTTCTATGGTCAGATTTTAAAGAGCCACTAAACTAAAATAGAGCTTTCTGGCAATAAACACCAGAGGTGGTTTTGGTGCACACAGAGAGGTAGCCATATAGAAAAGTACCTCATGCCCACGGTTAAATATGGTGGTGGATCTTTAATGTTTTGGGGCTGTTTTTCTGCCAGAGGACCTGGACATTTTGTTAGGATACATGGCATCATGGTCTCTATCAAATATCAACAGATATTAAATGAAAACCTGACTGCCTCTGCCAGAAAGCTTCAAATGGGCCGTGGTTGGATCTTCCAGCAGGACAATGATCCAAAACATACATCAAAATCAACACAAAAATGGTTTACTGACCACAAAATCAAGGTCCTGCCATGACCATCCCAGTCCCCTGACCTGAAACCCATAGAAAACCTGTGGGGTGAACTGAAGAGGAGAGTCCACCAGCATGGAAAGTATTTTTCAACCTCATCAGACATTATAGGTGAAGACTCAGATATGTTATCTTGGCAAAGGGAGGTAGCACAAAGTATTGACCAAAAGGGTGCCAATAATTGTTGCACACCTATTTTATATACCTGTGTTGTTTGCAATTGTTTGATATCCATGAGAGCAGACTATTTTGTGAATTTTTTAAACATAAGGTCAAAAGGTTAAACAATAAAGACAGTCTTCTTTGCTCATATTTACCAAGGGTGCCAATATTAGTGTAGGGCACTGTAAGCCTAATCAGTTAAGGATTCAGTCAGAGATTTATCAAGTGATGAGGTGATGATAAAGCTCATGTTTAAATGCAGTGAGTGACTTTTACTTCAGGTGATGAGTCAGAGCCTGATCATGATGCTGATAATCAAAGTGGGAACTCATTTCCAATTTCAAACTCATAATTCTTTACAATTTTGCAGTATGGTTGTTTTTCTATACAGTAAGTACATTGTGAAAAATGTAGAAGTAGGAAGTTGAATGAAACCTTTATTTGTAGTTGGGATACGTGTAAAAAAAAAAGAGGAAACATTTCAGTTCAGCAAAATCTGTATTTTTCAGATCAATATATAGGGGAAAAAAGTCAAAATTTGATCATGTGAAGAATTTTATGTTGCAAAAAATTTAGTTTTGTCCATTAACATGACAATTATTCCACAGAAACCTTTTAAAGAATGACATAAAATTACTCAGAAATATATGATCTGCTATGTGAAGGGCCAAGCCCCCTTTGCAAATAGTGCCCCTAGTGGATAATTCTGGCCAAGTTGCGTATTACACTAAAGCAACCATAGATGATGGTAATTCACTGCTAACACTGAAGTGTCTGCTGCAAGCTGATTGGCTGATGGCAATGTCTTTGACATAACCCAGTCAACAGTAGAAAACCACAAACAGTTTAGTACAAAGATGCACTACACCAAATTCCAGATCAATCAGACGTACAATGCCTGAAAATATTTTTGAAAAACTATTTGAACTTAACTCTGCTCTTATGGAGAACCACACCCCAACATTAGTAGACAGCCTCAGCATTTAATCCTAAACACAACTAGTGTAATTCAAAATCCTTCTAAAATGCAATTTGTTATAACTGTTTAAATTAAATTTAACTATAACTGTTTAAATTAAATTTACACCTATGTATGACCACTCCCTAAACTTTGCATACCACCTCAGAATCGTACTGATTTGTTGATTTGTATGAATCAGTACAGCCAGACATGAGTTAGAGCTGCTTGAGTAAATTGAGTAAAGTTTAAGTAAATCGGGCTCCGCCAAGCTAGAACTGATAGGCATGTGATGGCCATAGTGTTTAAAAAATATCAACATGTTTTTCATAATTATTGAAGTACTCAGACTTCTGAGTAGTTTGACACCAATTTTGCAAAGATTGGAAAAAAATTCCTAGGACAAGTTCTCAAAAGCAGGTTTTGCATATTTTGCACATTAACTAAAAAAGTAGGCAGAACTAAATGGCTCTTGGTTTTTTTTTTTTTTTTCCGTTTTGTTTGGAGAAACCAAGGAATAAGTGGCAAAAAGATTATTAATCGTAGGACATTCTAAGATATAAACCAGGATGTAAAACATTTCGCTACAGCTCCACTGTTAGGACGATCAGGCTCATCTGTAGCCTTAGTAACAGGAGGGGATACTACCTATTGACCAAAGTGTTTTATTTATTTATTTTTATTTTTTAACATTTAAAGTTTACAGTAAAGAAAGAAAAACATGCTTAGCCCCCTAAAAAGTAATGCAATAGAGTGTATATACTTAAAGAAACAACCATCTTGCAGTTGAACATGGTGGTATTCTAGGCCATAAAAACAATATATATTTGTTAATTAAAAATGTAAAACATTTCAAACCTGGAAAAAAAAGTTACTTGAAAAAGTGACAGCAGTGCTCTAACATGACTCCTGCATGACCCATGCATAAACTGAAATAGCCAGAAAGGTACAAGCATTGGTGTTTTGTATAATTTGGCTGTGCAATTTTATCTTTTTTACACAAAATTACAGTAGTCTGCATTTCCATTTAATACAGAATCTTTGTTTTTATTTGGTTGAACATTTTTTCTGGCTGATTAATCATTTTCAACTAATTACATTGCATATTATAGTTGATAAACCTAGATTTAATAAGACATAGCAGGGACAGATTCATGTTTTCCTGCATTTTAAAATGTTACTGATGTTACTAAATGTAATTACAATTCAAAACAAATTGGATAAGATATAATTTTCTTTAGGTTAAAATACTTTTTCTATTTACCCTCACCTGTCTCTGCTTCAATTTTTTCATTAATGTGTCCTTAATTTCTTTGGTCCTAAAGCAGTATATGAGTGGATTAATGAGGGCAGGGAAAAGACTGTACATCATTATCATTGCAATATAGAGGTTTGTTTCAAAACGTAATCCAACAGAAAATGTCACATACACAAAACTTCTGGGGAGATAGTACAGGCAGATGATAAATAGCTGTGGAGTACATGTTAAAAAGGCTTTATAGCGTCCATCTTTATTTGAGATTTTCATGACTGAAATAATGATGGCCACATAAGAAAATATGATATAAAATAAAGGACCCCACAGTACAGTCATAGCTATGGTAAAACTAGTGGCTTTTATGGCTGTTATGTCTGCACATGCTAGATTACTTATTGAAATATAGTCACAGTAGCAGTGACGTATAATATTTGGGCCACAATAAGGCACACTAAGGGTATATGCAGTAATTGCACCAAGAATGAGGAGGTTTCCTATCCAAAGCACTGAACAAAGAATCACAATAGTGGTGTGTGTAATCAGAACTGGATATCTCAATGGGTTACATATGGCAACAAATCGATCAAGGGCCATTAATGCCATAAGAAATGAGGTGCAAGTCCCAAAATAATGGACAAAATACATTTGTGTAAAACAACCATTGAATGAAATGATCTCTGACATCCAGTACTTAGCAATGATTCTGGGCAGAGTTGTAGTTCCAAATCCAAGATCTGATATTGCAAGATTACAGAAGATGATATACGTTGGCTTCTGAAGACTTTTTTCACATGCCACAAATACAAGGATGAAAACGTTCCCAGATGCCAGCATCAGATAAATGAAGAAGAAAAAGGTTCCTACCAATCCATAATACTTAGCAGGAATTCCTGTGAATCCTTCAAGGACAAATTCAGGAATATTGGTCGTGCTGTTTTTGTACAGTGTTTCAGTATAGATAGACATCTGACAAAAAAGAGCATAATTGTTTACAATATATTTTACACAAGACTACAGTTAAAAAATCTTTCTTGGTTTAAAATGAATTTTTCATTTAGTAAAATCATATATGTATATGTGGAAGATACAAAATATAATAAAGATATATAAAAGATACTGTATCCACAACACTTGAATCATACCTTCCCTAAATTTTGATCCAGGCTCTTACAAAGCTGCCCACAGACTGAGGGATGAGCCTTTTAAACCCTCACTGCTGAGGCTTTGCGCATACTTTTGACGTAATTATTTGTATCTGACCATACCCATTGCGAGTAAACCCACTTGCTTTACATATTCAGACTGCATGATTGCTAGATACAGTATGCACTATGGTTTCGAGCCAGTACCTTTCCATAAATATTCAGCGTTCTTCTTATTAACAAAGAACAAGTATTTTGATTAAATATCTGTCACAGTAGGGTACAGCTAACTTTGCTTTAAAATGCACAGTTATCAAAATATCCTGCTTTACTGTAGCTTTTTGACAGCTTGACATATTCAAGCTATTCTTTCAGGATGTTTTAGCAGATATGTTGTTTTCTAATATATTCCAAGCCTTTTTTTTCTTTCTATCGATCAGCATTTTGCATTTCCCTCAAGTTAGGCCCACAGAACTAATTTAACCATGAGGTTGAAGTGCTGTTACTTCGGAACATGTCTGAAAATATAAATCATCAGACTCACCTATTCAGCATGTTTCTAAACCCAGCTTGAATCTGAGGACATTTTTACACTTGGTCTGAATACTCGAATGTGCTCTCTGGATGGATTTTGGGCTCATTTGGGGGCAGGGTTCATCCTCGCATATTTGCTGTCAAGTAGAAGAATTCTTACTGAACCATGACTCGATTGTGTAATTCCATACATCACTTTCCATATGCCTTTTAATGTATAACATAATGGAATTACTCATTCAAATACATGTTTTAAACGCTAGTAAATAGATTCCTGTTACAAAATATTTACACATGATGTTATGATGTAAAAGTAACTATATATTGCAATGTAATGTTATTTACCTTAACATAAATATATACAAAAGAAGTCTCCAAGAAGCCCACAATTTCATCACAGGATCTGCCAATAAGTCTTGCAATTGTTGGTATCAAAGTGCATGCATCTACAATCAGAAAGAGATCACACAAATTTGTCCTGCATGGGAGGTGTCCCAGGAAAAAACCTTTGCAAGACTACAGTTTGCCAATGAGCATATAAGCAAAGGTCAAACCTTTTGGAGTACTGTTCTCTGGACAGACGAATCAAAGATAGAGTTGTTTGGCCACAGTAACAGCAGACATGTTTGGTGCAGACCAAAGAGAGCTTTTCATGAGAAGCACCTCATACCAACTGTGAAGCATGGTAATGGAAATGGTTTGGGGTTGTTTCACTGCCTCAGCTTGCATTCATTGATTCAATTATGAATTCTGCATCATATCAAGGAGTGCTTGAAGATAATTTAAGGTCATCTGTTCAAAAGTTGAAGTTGAACTGAAAGTGGACCTTTCAACAGGATAATGATCCTAAGCGCACTAGCAAATCCACCAAGGAATGGCTCAAAAAGAAGTAATGGAGGGTTATGGAATGGCCTAGTCAAAGCCTGGATTTGAATCCCATTGAAATGGTGTGAGGGATTTGAAATAAGCAGTACATGCAGGAAAACCCTCAAACATCATGCAACTAAAGGCTTACATTCCCCAACACAATCCGCAATCAATTAGCAACCGATGCTTAGTAGTGCCTACTCAGCGTGGCTGAAGGTCCCCTTCCAGAACCTTCACACTGACTGTCCCTTAGTGGTGGAATGAACTTCCAACCTCAATCCGGACAACAGAATCTGTCAAAAAACAGCTAAAGACCCACCTCTTCCATGATCACATAACTAAACCCTAAAACGCAAACCCCACATTATCTTAAAAAACTAAAAAAAAAACACAACCTTACACTGGCTTTTACACCTCTACTCTGCACACTCTGCTTTTCTAGAACTAAATTAAAAATCTTGTATGGTAGCACTATTTGTATTGTTCTCCGCTTGATATATCGCTTTGCTTGTATTTCTTCATTTGTAAGTCGCTTTGGAAAAAAGCATCTGCTAAATGAATAAATGTAACTGAAAGAATATTTCCTGGATGCAAAATTACACAGTAGCAAAATTAACTAGGAATAAAACCACTGCAGAAAGAAACACTCAATCATTACATAGCAGTGAAGATTTCATGAAATTTTTCATTGGTAAGATTGAAAATATTAGATGTGAAATTCGGGCTATTCAATTAAAACCAGACAGTATTATAATTAACCCTATAGATGATAATATAGCAATATCAGATCAATGTTTAGAATGTTTTACTCTTCTTAGAGAGACCGAACTAGCTTCATTAATCTCTTCAGCAAATTGCATACTAGATCCTGTACCTACATCTTTCATTAAAGAGATTTGTCCTGGAGTAATTGAACCACTTTTAAATATAATCAATTCTTCCCTTAGCACTGGCTATGTACCCAAATCACTTAAATTAGCAGTTATTAAACCCCTGATTAAAAAACCTGACCTTGACCCCTCTCAACTGTCCAGCTATAGACCTATGTCAAATCTCCCCTTCATCTCCAAGATCTTAGAAAAGGTTGTAGCACAGCAGCTATGCTCATACTTGCATAGGAACAACATTCATGAAATGTATCAGTCAGGATTTAGACCTCATCATAGCACAGAGACAGCGTTAGTTAAAGTAGTAAATGACCTACTGGCCTCTGATCAGGGTTGTGTCTCATTGCTTGTGTTACTTGACCTTAGTGCAGCTTTTGATACTATAGATCATACTATTCTCCTTGATAGATTAGAAAATGTTGTTGGCATTAAGGGAACAGACGTCTCCTGGCTCAGGTCTTATTTGACCGATCGGTATCAGTTCGTAGATGTAAATTGTTACGAAACGGTATTGGAAGCCGGAGCAGGTGCAGATCAAAGTCTTTATTAATAAAGAAGCAAACAGACAAAACACAGGGAACGCGGTCTATACTGAACTAGATACATGAGAGTAAACATGAGACTAAAGTCGAGGCAAGGAACAGGACATGAAAACAAGACCGCTTATCATGCGTAACGCATTCACTATCACTTGACGTAAACAAATAATACTGCCCGAAGTGCACAGCAACACGAGGCGTTTAAATAACAAACATAATTAAACTAAATCACCGACACCTGGAGTAAATCAACCAATGCTTGCACACAGGGAGAATCAAAACAAACGAACCGCGCGTGTCCATATACCAGAGTCTCGTGCACGCGCGCTCAGCAGCAGTCTTTGCTCTTCGACGCCGGAGCACCCTCTGCCGGCGGGAGCGTAACATAAATGGAGAACCCCCCTCCAAAGGCGTTTCTCCCAGAACAAAACAAGCACCCCCCTCCAATGGTGGTCCGGGCCCCTGTGTGAGTTGTCTCTCACTGCAACGGAAAATGAGGCAGCCTCCGCTGGGCAGCAGACAGGCGGAGCACCACCCCCAGCGGGATTGAAAGTCGGGACGACGCCCCCAGCAGGACTGAATGATGCCCCCAACAGCACTGGAACGCTGGACGATGCCCCCAGCAGCACTGGAACGCTGGACGATGCCCCAAGCAGCACTGTAATGCTGGACGGTGCCCCCAGCAGGACTGGAACGCTGGGCAGCTTCCCCAGCTGGACAGGGCAGCAGGACGGCCTCCTCAGCTGGGCTGGACAGCGGGACAGCTTCCTCGGCTGGACAGGACAGCAGGACAGACTCCTCAGCTGGGCTGGACAGCAGGACAGACTCCTCAGCTGGGCTGGACAGCAGGACAGCTTCCTCGGCAGATGAGACCTCCCCGCATGTCTCTGGCTGGAGCTCCAAGGTAGTCATGTTAACCTCGGGCTGGAGCTCCACAGCTGAGACCTCCCCATGGGTCTCGAGCTGTAGCTCTGAGGCCGCCATGTTGACTTCAGACGGGGGCCGAGAGGTTGCCATGTTAACCTCGGGCAGGGACCCAGAGGTTGCCATGTTAACCTTGGGTTGGAGCTCCACAGCTGAGACCTCCCCATAGGTCTCAAGCTAGAGCTCTGAGGCTGCCATGTTGACTTCAGACGAGGGCCCAGAGGTTGCCATGTTAACCTCGGGCTCGAGCTCCACAGCTAAGACCTCCCTGTAAGTCTCACGCTGGAGCTCTGATATTGCCGTTGCCCCCTCCAAAAAAAGTTCTAGCCTAGCCTTCGGTTCCGGGCTGGGCAGCGTGGTGAAATTCCCCTGCAGTGGGGAGCCCCAGGAATTTGGGTAGCTCTGCTGGCTGCATGGCGTTGTCTAATTTCCCTGCAGTGGGAAGCTCCAGGAATTCGGGTAGCTCTGCTGGCTGCATGGCATTGTGTAATTCCCCTGCAGTGGGAAGCCCCAGGAGTTCGGGTAGCTCTGCTGGCTGCATGGCGTTGTGTAAATCCCCTGTAGTGGGATGCTCCAGGAGTTCGGGTAGCTCTGGTAGCCCTCTGGCAACGGGGGCGGGGTAAATTGCGCGGGGGGGCGACATGGCGCGTGGCCCGGCTTGCTGCAGCGGCTTCAGAAGGCGGTGGAGCTGAGCAATTTCCTCGTTGAGCTGTTTGCTCTGTTCCCCGAACTAACGATGCCACGCCTCAAACTCGGCCGCTTTGGTGGCGCTCATGGTGACCTGCTGCTTCCACATTATGGGTGCAGTATTCTGCTACAATACGGGACTGGAAGTGGGAGCAGGCGCAGATCAAAGTCTTTATTAATAAAAAAGCTAACAGACAAAACACAGGGAAAGCGGTCTATACTGAACTAGATACACAAGAGTAAACGTGAGACTAAAGTCAAGGCAAGGAACAGGACATGAAAACAAGACCGCTTATCATGCGAAATGCATTCACTATCACTTGACGTAAACAAATAATACTGCCCAAAGTGCACAGCAACACGAGGCGTTTAAATAACAAACATAATTAAACTAAATCACCGACACCTGGAGTAAATCAACCAGTGCTTGCACACAGGGAGAATCAAAACAAACGAACGTGTCCATATACCAGAGTCTCGTGCACGCGCGCTCAGCAGCAGTCTTTGCGCTTCGACACCGCAGTGCCCTCTGCTGGCAGGAGCGTAACATAAATGGAGACTTCTCCACGCATACCGAGGTTAAATTTGGTGTTCTACAAGGTTCTGTTTTTGGCCCACTGCTTTTTACTTTATATATGCTACCTCTAGGTCAAATTATTCGTAAACATGGAATTAGCTTCCACTTTTATGCTGATGATACACAGTTGTATGTTTCAGCGAAGCCAGAGGACAGACAGCAGCTTAGTAAAGTTGAGGATATTGTAAAGGACATTAGACTTTGGATGCTAACTAACTTCCTTTTACTTAATTCTGATAAGACAGAAGTACTTGTATTAGGACCACGTGTAGTTAGAAGTAAGCTTTGTGATCACATAGTTACTCTGGATGGTCTTTCTGTTTCATCATGTGCAGCAGTAAAAGACCTTGGTGTGATTATTGACTCCAGCCTATCATTTGATCCTCATGTAGATAATATTACTAGGATAGCCTTCTTTCATCTCAGAAATATTTCTAAGATAAGAAATATATGGTCACTACATGATGCAGAAATATTAGTTCATGCATTCATCACCTCTAGACTAGATTACTGTAATGCCTTACTGCCTGGATGTTCCAGTAGGAGCATAAACAAACTCCGGTTATTCTAGTATGCAGCTGCTAGAGTCCTAACTAGAACCAGAAGATATGACCATATCACCCCGATCTTATCAACACTGCACTGGCTCCCAGTGAAATCTCGCTTTGATTATAAAATACTATTATTAACCTATAAAGCACTGGTCTCGCGCCACAGTATCTAAGTGAGCTTTTGGTTACTATGATCCGCCACGCCTGCTTAGATCAAAAGATGCAGGCTATTTGACGGTACCTCGAATAGCGAAGGCTACAGCAGGGGGAAGAGCTTTCTCTTATAGAGCCCCACAGTTATGGAACAGTCTTCCAATTAGTGTTCGGGACTCAGACACAGTCTCAGTGTTTAAGTCTAGGCTTAAAACGTATTTGTTTACTCAAGCCAATCCTGACTAGACTTTCTGTTATGCTAAGCACATCTCCCTCTCTCCTTCTGTCGAGCCACACACAATTTTATGGAGACACTAGAGATCCTGATCCTCTCTGCTCTCCGGACCTGCCTGATCCGTTTCGGATGTCCTACCTGTGGATGGAGCTCTCATCTACTCCAATTCCAGATTGCTGGGACTACGGCTGATTCTAAGGCCAAACAGACTCCATATAAATCCATAATGAACTTTTTCACATCATCTGTTGTTACCCAGATGAGGATGGGTTCCCTTCTGAGTCTGGTTCCTCTCAAGGTTTCTTCCTCTTAACATCTTAGGGAGTTTTTCCTTGCCACCATCGCCACTCAATGGCTTGCTCAGTTGGGATAAATTCGCACCTTTAATATCTATATACCGTGTTGATATTTCTGTAAAGCTGCTTTGAGACAATGTCTATTGTAAAAAGCGCTATACAATTAAAAGTGAATTGAATTGAATTGAATGAGTGGTCATAAATTCCAGCAAGCCTTGTGGACAATTTTGCAAAAATGTGTACAAGGAGTAATTTCTGTTAAAGGGGGCAAGCTTCAGAGGCCAAGGGTGTACTTAATTTTTCCATAGAAAAATATCACATCTGTTGATATTTCTGTTAAATAAATGACTGATGATTGAAAAAGTTAATTTCCTTATGGTTTTGTTCAGGTACATCAACTTAATTAATAGGTACTGTTTCAAAGATTATCAAATGTTTGCTTGTCCAAACATGTATTAAAAAATAAATTCCATGGGGTGTACTTATTTTTTCACATGATGTTTGAGGGCTTTCTTGCATGTACTGCCTGTTACAACATTTCAATTACTAGCAGATCCTGTGATGAAACTTTATTTTTGTGGTCTTTGATTTGTAATAAGCATTCTGCACCTGGAGTCTCAACCTTCTCTCTAATAGCAGGTCTTACAATGACTATTCAGTACTTGAAGTATTACACTGCACTTTATTTATAATGTATTACATTAAAATGTACTATAATTGCACAAAAAAAAAAATCACACACCTTGCAAAGGAGATACATGAAAAAGCTGTGTAAGTACAAAGAGTGGTTGAAGAAAAACAGGAAACAGGTGGGTTAGAATTCAGGTGCATGTGAGCATTGTAATGTCGGCTGGATTCGAAGTTGCTGCTGAATGGCTAGTGGGTCTGTATATGATAATCATCCATAAATTCTATTTTGTATGGTGGACACATACTAAAATCAAATTTAATAAAGATATATTATATTAAAAAGCGTCATCTAAATTTGCTTTAAAAATATTGGAATATTGGCAGAAAATTATGGCTAATTGTTATAAATGAATTCTGAGCATTAATACCTTATTGTATCTCTGGTTTCAACGCGTTGCTTTCTCTCTGTTTTTTATCCTGTTTGCCTGTTTGACCATGGACTGTTTTTTTTTAATTCTCACTTTTAATAAAAGTGCATCATATTTTCAAGCTTTGAGTGATATTGAATTAAGCATGTTAAAGCATGGAATATACTTGGCCTTGCCCACTTGTGAAAAATAAATTGAACATTTGTGATTTAAGTACTGTGTGTTTATTTACCTGCCCATTTCAAAATACATATTTAGAATTTTTCCAAAGAATTGAGATTACTATCAGCTGAACTCAGGCATGATGTGTGAATCCAATTACAGTACAAACAGAGCAACACAAAAACCCAGTCCACATGTACCATAAAATATTTCAAGATCTTTCATATTAGGTCAAGCTAACTTGGTATTTTTTTTACTTTTCTTATCAAGATTTTCTTAACTTCTTCTGTTTTTAAACTGTAGAGTAAAGGGTTGATCATTGGAGGTAGCAGGCTATACAGCATAATGATGGCTATTTGCAAATCAGCATTAAAGGTGATACCTATATTCGCAGCCAAGTAATTAAAACACCTGGGTAAGAAGAAGAGTGCAATTATAATAAGTTGAGAACTACATGTGGAAAAAACCTTTAGCCGCCCATGTGCACTTGATATTTGAAGGACAGCTAAAATAATACAGGAGTAAGAGAACACAATAATGGCAAGAGATCCCAACAGTACTACCATGGCATAAACAAAAGCAGGAAAACTATATGGAGTCCTGTCAGTGCATGCAAGTCGGGTAACAGATACATGATCACAATAGCATTGAACAATGGTGTTGGCTCCACAGTAAGGGAGGGGGGAAGCCCGAACAACCATCATTATAATGCTAGAATGAGCAAAAACCCAGACTACAATGGAGATAATTAAAATATTTCTATTTGACATAATAGAATGGTAACGAAATGGGTAGCAGACTGCTATATATCGATCTATGGCCATTACAGCTAGTGTGTATGAATTGACCACACCAAAATAATGCACTAAGTACATCTGAAAAAAACAAGCTGCAAAAGAAATGGTCCCATCTTGGAACCAATATCGAGCAATGATCTTTGGTAAGGTGCATGTACTGAACAATACATCAGACAACACGAGACTTACATAAATAAAATACATTGGTTTATGAAGACTTCTGTTTGTTGCAAACAACAGAAGAAAAATTCCATTCCCTATCAAGATGCACATATAAATTAAGAACATAAATGCAGATACAAGGGCATAGTAGTTAGGATGAAGTCCAGGAAAACCAACAATGAAAAAGTCCTTCACAAAGGTCATGTTTCCTCCTGACATTATCGGACGTCCTTAAAGAGAAAATTTCAGATTTACTGCAGATATATTCCAGCATCTTACAGCATGGGTGTACACTGTGTAAATTAATAAAATTGACTTATAAATTAAAATGGTTAGAAAATAATAATAAAAAAAAGCTTGATTTTTTGTTATATTACATTTCTCTTTATTTTAGATAGATTTTGATATTACACTAGATTTCAAATTAAATGACAATGATATAATTAATTATCAAAAGACATTAACACATTATGGATTCTCTCCATACCTTTACAGATTCATAGCACATCAGGAAATGTGTCCGTGCTCCAGGGCAATTTATTTATCTTAACACATAGAGTACATGTCACATGTACAGTAAATCTCCTGAGACTTGTGTAAGAAGCTAACTTTTAATGTCTAAAAATAGTGTAAATAAGCCATGTTATTTGAGACATCCTTACTGACAATTTTGTTGGACTGTTGCCAAATAATATAAATGATGACTAGTCCTTTTTTCATGTAAATTAGAGCATTAATGAAGCATAACATAAAACTACTGGTCAGGTTAAACACAGATGGCTGGTGGTAATATTTGATGAGTGGGCTAACGTCTAATATCATTCAATAGGCCCTCTATTGCAGCTGACAATTCCCCTGCCAGTGAAATACCAGCCCTGGAGAATAAGGGGCTGATGGTGGGTGTAATTGAGGCCCTGGGAACAGTGACTGATGCAACATCAGTCAATGGGGGTTGGAATGCAGGGTGACATCGGGGAGCAGATGTGGATCTCAGAACACTCCAGCCCTACTTGGAAAGGAAGGAGATACCTGCAGCACAAGAATAGAAGGAAATGCCTAAACAGGTATTAAGAAAGACGTCTGGAATATACTATGCCTAAGAGGCGGGGTTATTTGCCTTACCATAAAAAAAATCCCTTGACCCATGAGACCATCTATCAAATCAGATAGAGCCTCTTTTTGAGGCTTGCCATAAAGATGCTGGCACACTGCAAAATTATGCCTGATTGCAAAGCACCTTTAGTCTCATATATTACATTGTGCTCCCCTTCATATTGTGGCTATGGACTTTTTGATACTGACCCATCCAACAGGCTGCTACTTGCACTTTACTCAACTGTTGAACCAGACACCCTGTGAAACCACACCTTTCTATCTCTGGGTTATATACTCAGCAAAAAAAATAAAGAAATGTCCCTTTTTCAGGAGACTGTATTTTAAAGATAATTTTGTAAAATCCAAATAAGCTTTACAGATCATTATTGGAAAGGGTTTAAAAAATGTTTTTCATTCTTGCTCATTGAACCATAAACAATTATTACACATGCACGTGTGGAACAGCCCTTAACACACAAACAGAGGACACTAAAGAGACCTTTCTACTGACTCTGAAAAACACCAGAAGAAAGATACTTAGGGTGCCTGCTCATCTTCATGAACATGCCATAGGCCTGCTGTAGGGAGGCATGAGGACTGCAGATGTGGACAGAGCAATAAACTGCAAGATGCCTAAGACAGTGCTACAGGGAGACAGGAAGGACAGCTGACCGTCCTTTCAGTGGCAAACTATGTGTAACCATGTGTCCCCCCACACGTGATCAAGAACTTGCAAATGCCTTGGTGGAAGAGTAGGGTAACATCTCACAGCAAGAACTGACAAATCTGCTGCAGTCCATGAGGATGAGATGCACTGTAGTATTTAAAGCAGCTGGTGGAACACAAGATACTGGCTGTTAGTTTTGATATTGCCCCCCCCCCCCTTTGTTCAGGGACTGAACATTATTCAATTACTCAGATTATTCAGAACATTATTCTCTCACCGTTTTTTTTCCCCTCGACCTTCCGGTGACCTGCAACTCTCTCCTGATTGGTCTATTAACACAAACAAACTTACACCTTTACATCCCTTTTTCTGTACACAACTCACAATATTATTACAGCATTAAACTCATTATGACTGTAATTTTTTCCAAACTATTTAAGAACTATTTAAGAACTTATTCTATGAATTATTCTATGAATAATATTCTAAGAATCAATTTAAATAATGACAATATTTTCCACCTCGCTACACAAAGATTCAGTTTGAGGACTGGTTTGTGACGATAGCTCTAAAAGGTGCATATTTCCACATAGAAATTTCGCTAGCTTTATCCCCTCGCACCTTCACAAAGTGCATGGATGTCACTCTGACTCCATTGTTACTCCAGGGCATCCGTGTACTAAACTACCTGGACGACTGGTTAATTCTACCATGATCCAGGGAACTGGCGGTTCAACATCAAAATGTCGTTCTCGCCCACATGAAGAGCTTGGGGCTCAGGTTCAACCTCAGAAAATTATGCTTTCTCCAGTGCAGTAGACAACTTTTCTAGGGGCTTATAAGGATTCTACTACGATGAGGGCATTTCTATCCCCAACATGCGTAGGGTCAATCCTATCAACACTGAGCAAGATAAAGCTGGATCTTGGCATCCCCTCCAGTCTCTACGGGAGACTATTGGAGCTTAAGGGCAGCCAACGTCATACCATTGGGCCTATTGCACAGGACACCGTTTCAGTGGTGGCTGAGAAGTGGGGGTTTCGTCCAAGGATGAAACCTCAGAGTAATCAGTGTCACACGGCGATGCCTACGTGCCCTGAGAATTTGAATGTCCCCGGTTTCTAGCCTTGGGTCACACTCTAGGGGTGTCTCCTTAGTGCAAGGCGGTAATGACAGACACCTCCCTCACGGGTTGGAGCGTGGTCTTAGACAGCAGTCCAGCTCACAGTCTCTGGAGCGGCCCTTATCTGGAGCGGCATGTAAATTGCCTAGAAATGTGGGCCATATTTCTAGCACTGAAATTCTTTCTTCCTCAATTGAGAGGTCACCATGTGTTTACAGACAACACAGCGGTGGTCTCATATGTTGACCACCAGGGAGGATTATGTCCGCGCCCCCTGTTCAGGCAGGCGCAACTAATTCTTCTCTGGGCAGAGGGAAAGTTTTGTCAGTGAGTGCAGTGTACATTCCGAACGTGGGGGCAGACATCCTGTCGAGGACGGGGCTGAGGCCCGGGGGTTGGAGGCTCCATCCGTAAATGGTGAAGTCCATATGGCGGAGGTTCGGTGGATGTGTTAGCTTCTAAGGAGACAACACACTGCCTGCTGTGGTTCGCCCTCACTCCTCCCACACAATTAGGGCTGCCATGGTGCACATATGGCCGAGGTCACATCTGTACGCTTTTCCCCCCGATCGCTCTGCTCCCACAAGTTCTAGCGAGAGTTCGCCAAGAAAGTCTATGTCTGCTGGTAGTAGCACCTTATTGGCCGACTCAAATATGGTTCTCAGAGATAATATCCCTGCTATATGGCACTCCTTAGATGATTCCCATCCGCAGGGATCCACTGTAGACCCAGTGAACTGCACAATAGCTACAGTCCTGGAGTTCTTACAAGAACATTTCTCATTGGTGGGGGCTCCTTCTTCATTCAGGGTTTATGTGGCCGCCATTTCGGCCAGCCACGCCCCTGTTGATGGGGCAGAATCCTCTAACTTCGTGGTTTATGCGTGGTGTCAGGCGGCTGAGGCCCATCTGCAGGCCATGCATACCTTCCTGGGACCTTTCTGTGGGCCTGGAAGGTCTGTCAGGGGCCCCATTTGAGCCCTTGGAGTCAGCCTCTGAGAAGCTTCTGACTCTAAAGGTAGCGCTTCTGCTGGCCATGACATCTCTCAAGCAAGTAGTAGATCTACAAGCTCTCTGAATTGCCCCTTCCTGCCTTGCCTTTACCCTTGGATTAGCCAAGGCCTTGTACCCTTGACTGGATTATATTCCGAAAGAGCCTACATCTGCTGCCCAGCCTGTGGTGTTGCAGGTTTTCTGCCCTGCTCTGTTCCTCACACTGGAACAAGAGAGAATGCACCTGCTGTGTCCAGTAAGGACTCTCTGTACTTACGTCCACCGCTTCAGCCAGTGGCACAAGTTGGAGTAGCTGCTGGTCAGCTTGGTGGCGACAGTAGAGGTGATGCTGTGTCAAAGCAGCGCATCTCTATCGCTTATGAGGCGCGCGGTTTCGCTGCGCCTCTGGGCATAAGGGCTCATTCCACTAGGGTGGTTGCCCTCTCAAAGGCTTTGTCCAATGGGGTATCCTTACAGGATGTGTGTGCTGCTGCAGGGTGGTCTATGCCACACACATTCATTCGATTTTACAGCCTGGATATTCATTCCACCCCGGGCACGAGTGTCTTGCAGTGATCCTCAGGCTTGGGTCTTTTTGAACAGGCCGTACCCTCGGTATGACGGAGTGGGTATTCTCGTTCCCATAGTGTACTTCTTGTATTGTACTTTTCTCATTTGTTAGTCGCTTTGGATAAAAGCGTCTGCTAAGTGAATAAATGTAAATGTAAATGTAGTGTTATGCTAAACGCAACATGGAGTTCCCTTTGAAAGGGAACGTCTGGGTTACGCATGTGACCCTGATCCCTGAGAATAGAACGAGACGTTGCGTAGCTTTGTCATACCGGGGTAGGCCTGTGAATTGAGTCTTCGCTTCAGATAATAGAGGCTGACGGTATGGTTCACAGGTGCCATATATATATATATATCACACAACTCGCTTAATTGCCCCCGTCACCTGATCATGGCAGGCCTATAAATAGGCATAATAGGCCTATTTAGGCCTATAAATAGGCACGATGCCGGTCGCGTGCGAGGGCCGCTCCCATAGTGTTATGCTAAACGCAACATCTCGTTCCCTTCTCAGGGAACAGGGTTACATGCGTAACCCAGACATTTTCCATTGCTTAGTCCAGTCTATAAATCACCACACCTTTTATCTGACGTGAGTTTCTGATCAGTTTTATCCTATTGGCTTGCCTGGCCTGGTTCTTTTATCAAACCCTGCATTTCATCCAAACCTGCTTGAGATATGTTTCATAGTGTACATGACAATGTACACTATAGGACAACAATAATAGTACTCGATTAAAATCAACCCATCAAAAGGGCCAGCTGTGTTACTTCCTCTATAGCCCTTTTACTTTATTAGAGGCAACACTTGACTCGACTGATCACTTGACCGTTCAGTTAAATCTTACATTGCTGATTAATTTAGTCACATCCAGTCGATTCTCTTTAGGACATTTAAACATTTTAAAACTTTGTCTGTTCTTGGCTGTGCGGAGTGTGTAAGCATGACTCTGTGTTTTGATGTTTATGTCACATGCAGGAGTACCAAATACATTTTGACAGCTGGTATTTTATTACAAGCTGAATTAATTAGGTCTATGTCATTTTTTCTACAGCACATAATGCAATTTTGTGATGAATTAATCTATTTCCTCATGTGTTTTAGTTATCTTTAGACAGACTATTTTTACTACTATGTTTGCTTTTTGAGTATTTGACTTCTCACATTACCTTTGCAGAAAGATACAGTGCACGAGATTAGAAAGTGAATAAAAACATTTTCAGGTCATTTGGTTTAAATATACTGATGGTTTCTTCTAGTTGACTTGTCAAAATATGTTATAGACAGAAATTTCTGGTTGTTTACCAGAATTCAGTGAGTGCAAGTGTGAGTGAGCTGGTCCAAGTCCGTGAGTGTACAGGTGCATCACAAAAAATTAGAATACCGTGAAAAAGTCAATTTTTTCCCATAATTTAATTCAAAAAGTGGAACTTTCGAATATTCTAGATTCATTACACAAAGTGAAATATTTCAATCCTTTTTTTTTTTGTTAAATTTTGATGATTATGACTTACAGCTCATGGAAATCAAAAATCTATTGAAATATTTTGAGATACTGGGCTTTTGATTTTTATGAGCTGTAAGCCATAATCAGGAAGATTTCAAAAAAAAAAAAAAAAGGTTGAAATATTTAACTTTCTGTATAATAAATCTAGAATATACGAAAGTTCTACTTTTTGAATTAAATTACAGAAAAAAATGAACTTTCTATGACATTCTAATTTTTTGAGATGCACCTGTAAGGGTATGTGAGCCGGAGCAATGTGGAACAGCATTTGGTCCCCTAACTTTGAGGAAGGTAAACACTGGTGTTTACTGCTTGTATTGTGGCATGATGGATAAAGGGAACACAACCTGCAGCCACAGATCAGAGGCAGTTGGTTGTAAACATGAGCATAATGTTATTAAATGTCAGAATTGTGGTAAAAAACCAAGCAACAATCAGGCAAACATAGGAAAAATGGGTTTAAAAAACACACACACACAGAAAGCAGATCTAAACCTTAGTCACATTGGGGAAATACTGCTCAGACAGCAAACACTAGCAAAGAATATAAATGCTATTTGAGTAGACAACATAATTGAGGCAAATAGAAAGCTGAGTTCAGCTGAGTGTTCAGGCTGGAGCAGGGACTCCTGTATAATGATGTGAGAATAATGCATAAATTCCATTTCAAAGTATGTACATTCAGAATGATCCATTATGCTATATAGATATAATTTTTTAATACTTCAGATATGTACATGCTACACAAAAACACAGATTATACTACAGCTAACTTGGCTGTTTTATTCATTTATCTATTTTAAAAAATCATTATATTTTCTGTTCTTATGGGATTGGTCATGAGCAAGAGCAGGAAGAGTGATAATTTGCAGAGCTAGAAGAAGAGGGAGATTATTATGAGTGGAGGAACCTCTCTGTTCATATGTGTTAAATTCACAGGAAAGCTAAAACAATGCAAGAATATGAATTCAGAATAATGTCAAAATACTCTTATAGAAAGATATAATTGTTATGTTCTTTTTAAGGTTAAATGATTAAATATTTGAAGAACTGAAAATATTAAATACAACATAAAATACACTTTGTACAAACTTTTTATTGCTTGTATCCCATGTGGTCTCAACATGCATCCTTTCATTTTAAACAGAATCAATATTTGAAAGGTATTGCAGTGTATCATCTAATTTATTTTAGAATGAAATACACCCAAATTTGACCTGGATTTATGTACAGTTCACTTTAAACAACAGTTTATATACATGCTTTGAATAAATTGAATAAAGAAATGTTAACGCTTGGAAAATACCAGGCTTTGCCCAGCCTGTGCAAAATAAATTCAACCTTTGAGATTAGGTCCTTTGTTGTACAATCATATCAAGGTAGTGTGTTTCTTTACCTGCCCATTACAAAGTAGCCATCAATATATACTGTATGTTTTATAGATTTGGGGCTTTCTCCTCAGTGATCAAATCATTCAACCGTTTGATTACTATTTGATGCTGTGTAGATCCGATTACAGTACAACACAAATACAATAACACAATCCACATGTATCAGAATATATTTCAAGATATGACAAATTAGGTCAAGCTAACTTGGCCTTTTTCTAAATGTTCTTATAATAATCTTCTTAACTTCTTCAGTTTTTAGACTATACAGTAAAGGATTTATCATTGGAGGTAGCAGGCTATACAGCATAATGATGGCTATTTGCAAATCAGCATTAAATGTGATCCCTACATTGGCGGCCAAGTAATTAAAACACCTTGGTAAGAAGAAGAGCGCAATTATAATGAGTTGAGAACTACATGTGGAAAAAGTCTTTAGCCGCCCCTGTATACTTGATATTTGTAGGACAGCTAGAATAATGAAAGAATATGAGACCACAATAATGGCAAGAGATCCCAGCAATACTACCATGGCATAAACAAAAGCTGGTAAACTATATGGAGTCCTGTCAGTGCATGCAAGTCGGGTAATAGATATGTGATCACAATAGCAGTGTAAAATGGTGTTGGCTCCACAGTAAGGTAGGGGGGAAGCCCGAACAACCATCATTATACTGCAAGGATGAGAAAAAACCCAAACTGCTAGGCTCAGAATTACTATATTCCTGTTTGACATAAGACTGTGGTAATGAAATGGGAAGCAGACTGCTATATATCGATCTATGGCCATTACAGCTAGTGTGTATGAATTGACCACACCAAAATAATGCACTAAGTACATCTGAAAAAAACAAGCTGCAAAAGAAATGGTCCCATCTTGGAACCAATATCGAGCAATGATCTTTGGTAAGGTGCATGTACTGAACAATACATCAGACAACACAAGACTTACGTAAATGTAATACATGGGTTTATGGAGACTTTTGTTTGTTGCAAACAACAGAAGAAAAATTCCATTCCCTATCACGATGCACACATAAACTAAGAACATAACTGCAGATACAAGGGCATAGTAATTTGGACGAAGTCCAGGAAAACCAACTATAAAAAAGTCCTTCACAAATGTCATGTTTCCTCCTGACATGATTTGATGTCCTTAAAGAGAAAATTTCAGATTTAATGCAAATACAGAGTATATACAAATTAAAATGGTTACACAATACAAAATGAGTAAAAATTGTTTAATTATTGTTACATTACATCTATCTTGATTTTAGATAGATTGTGATATTAAGTATAGATTTCAAAACAAACGCCAATGATATAAATTACCAAAAGATATCTAGACATTATGCATACCCTACATACCTTTTCAATGTGTTGGTAACGGTCATAGCATCAGGAAATGTGTCTTTACTCCAGGGCAATTTATTTATCTAACAGTCAGTGTACATGTCACATGACTAGCAAGAAATGCAAGTCTACACAACAGCTCCTGAGATTTATGCAAGAAGCTACATTTTAATGTCTAAAATTACAGTGTGAATAACCGCACCACGTTTTTACAACATACCTCTGAGTGATTTTATTTGTTGGATTTTTTTCACTAGAGAAAAAAAAAAAAGAGACAAAGACTGACATGTAAATTGGAGCATTATGAAAACATAGTAGAAAACCACTGGGCTGATTAACAGAAATTGTACTAAATTGTAACGCTAAATTGTAAACCTCTCAAACCAAAAATCATCTGCTCCTATAAAATATTTTAAACACAATTAAACTATTAGGGTTGAGTGTTAATTAAATCGTGATCTCATTGATAATAATGCATAACAATAATGATGTGGGGCAAATAATTACACAGTACACATACTTGAAGGCCAGTAGGCAGCTGCATTTCTGATATATTTCTTTAGTGTTTCAAGTCTGTAATGCGCTACTGGGTCCATACTGTGTTTCCTCTGAATACCAAACATTGTAAACAGAAATGTTATAACAATTTCATACAAAATTTATGGTTCCATCATCTGTCCTTTTCTGTAACTTGTACTTGTCAGGAAACAGTTGAGGATGCATGTACTCAGTGGTTTTATTAATAGAGGCAAACAAGACAAAGATGTAATCCAGAAGCATGGTCAAAAAACAGGCAATGAGCAAACAACAAACAAGGGCAAGCAAGAGAGAAAACATGAATAACACAAACTAGATCAGGCCACGTAAGCAAACAGTAAATCAAGGCTTGGTATTGACTGGCAATGATGCAGAGTGTATACTTTGATACGAGTGTTTGCGAAGTGTCTTAGCACATGGACCTAGACGATTGGGGTGGCATGCATGAAAGTCCCAACCCAGTAGGGGGGTAGCGCAGTTTACCATCTCGACATTGTGAATCCTGTATCTCTTATATGGCCTTCAATGTCCAGGGGTTCGGGGGGGGGGGGGGGGATGGGTGGAGGGGAGACTGCCCTCTGTGAGGGGACCTGAAGTGACTAGTTTGAGATGGGAAACATGGAACCATAGGGCTAAGCGACTTGTCATGGTAATTACAGCTTGTAGGTGATGTTGTTTATTCTATGGAGGTCTTTGAATAGGCCGGTGAATTTGTGTGACAATTTTCGGCTTCCCTCTGTGACCCTTAGGTGTCTGGTAGAAAGCCATACCTGGTTTGTAGCTGGTTGTCTCTCCACATTATCCGCAAATTTCTTGCTTGTTTGGGCTGCATGCTCTAGATGTTGGCGGGCCTGGTCACACATCTGCTCAGTCTGCTGGAACCAGCTATCCACAGCAGGTGAGCATGTGACCTTCACATGATGATGCTCACTAGAACTGTGTACTGGTCGGCACTACACTGTCACTTACTGTGCCTATTGTCCTGTTTTAGTAGTTACTGTACACATTTGCACGTGCACTTTATGTAGAAGGTGTAGGACTTATTTAGTTCAGTGTTGCCTCATGTGGTTAGTATGTTTTTTTATGCAGCACCGTGGTCCTGGAGGAACGTTGTTTCATTTCACTGAGTACTGTACCAGCTCTATAAATGTTAAAATGACAATAAAAGCCACTTGACTTGACTTAAAAATGTGGTGCAGATAGCAACAACTCTCCACCTTCTGACAGGCAAACTCTTTCTCTATAGGTTCACCACAGCAAAAAGGAACACTAGATACAATATTGCTCTGCTACAGGACAAGACAGTGGCAGAGGAGTTATGAATTAGTCTCTCAGTATCGCTCTCAGTTTCTGGGAAGGTCTGGAACAGCATTATCCTTGAGAGCGTAAAGGGATCCATGGACATGGAGCTGAGACACCAGCATGCCGCTTTCTGATAGGATAGGTCCAATCACATAGCCACCCTGCACATTATAGTAAAGCAATTGATAGAATGAAACTCTTTGCTCTGATGGTATACTTCAGCACACCAGGAAAGCTGGTCTACATCATCCAAGATGAGATGTACCAACACTCCCCTTGTAGAGTAAGATACAACAGCTGTCTCATCAATGGTTCAACAGTGGAAAATGGAGTCAGATAGGGCTGTCTGCTATCTCCCTACTCTTCCTATCAGCTGTGGACTGGATTATGTGCAAGACAACAGACAGACATTCAGAACTGAGAAATTCAGTGACCACCTTGGTCTCAGCTGGGCAACCTGGACTTCGCAGATGACAGTCATAGCATCTTATATAGTACACACTGGCAGATGCAAACCAAGATATCATACAATCCTGGCAGGCCTGTCTATTAAAAAGACAAGACCAAGGTCATGCACACCTGTGATGATTGCATCAGGTTGGAAGGAATAGTGGAAAAGTGAACACTTTCACATACCTTGGCAGTGCTAGGGAAGGATGGAGGGACACATGCAGACATGCAGGCAAAGATAGGGAATGCATACAGCATGCCTGACTCTTAGATCCATTTGGAACTCCAAGGGGATAGCCAAGAACACCAAGCTCCAAATGCTCCAAACAAATGTGTGTTCAGGGCTCCTCTATGGCTCAGAAATATGGTGAACAACAACTACACCAAAAAGCAAACTTTAGACCTTCATCAATAAGGACGTTTGGACCATCCTGTAGATAAATTGGCGGAAAAGTATCTGGAAAGATACAGGACAAGAGAGGATTGAGGTTGAGATCAGGAAAAAGAAATTGGACTGGTTCAGACACGCTCTAAAAACCTGCAAACAATGTAACTAGAGAATTGCTAACATGGAACCAGGAGGAGAAAAGAAGCGGTAGAAGACCCAGAAACACCTGGAGAAGTTCACTCACGGCAGAATCGAAGGAGCAAGGATATACCTGGAAGAAAGCAACATTAGGGATGACCTGTGCTAGACTAGCAGGGACAGGATTAAGTCAAGTCAATTTCCAAGTCAAGTCAGTCACCATTGCTCAAAGAATAGCTATTTTCAGGCAAAGGGATTCAAGACTGATTTCTAGTTTCACTCATGATGTGCATGTTTTGACCACAGACAGTTATGGAATTCTCTGACTGTAGGAGGAATGGTTTATATGAACAAATGGGCATAAGGGTGACATTGCTGCTGCGTCTGCTGCTACTGCTGTGACCTGTGGTGTTGTCTGTTGCTACTTTGACCTGTGGTCGTGACTGCTATTGCTCTGACCTGAATTTTTTTCTTCTTCTTGCAATTTAAAAACACCTAAGGTATTTATCATTTTTGGCATCAGTCTGGGCCTTTGTTTCCCATTTTGTGCAAGTTTAGACAGGTCTCAACATGATATGAGTCACATTTGGTGAAGATTGGACAAAATTTGGAGGAGTAGCAGAAATAGCACTTAGATGGAAGCATTTTTGGCATTTTATTGTAATTTTTGACCCATAAGTGCTGTTGTCATGAGATGTGTTGCATAGCCTCAGGGCATGGTCATGAAGATGCCTACCAAGATTTGTGTCAGTGTGCAAGGTTGTTGCTGAGATACAGGCTCACATCCTGTTCGGTGGCTTGGCCATCAGATCTGTTGGTAATATTATGGGCAAACTGTTTGGAATATAAACATTCTTTTGATAACTTTTTTCCAGGTTGGTCTGAAGATGATGTATGCCAAATTTGGTGTTGATCAGACATAATTTGTAGGAGAAGTAGTGGGGAGAAAAAAGCTTTTGACAAAAGAGTGTACTGGAAGTACACTTGAATTTCAGATGTTAGTGTTCACTTCAGCATATTACAGGAAATGATAGGGGAAAAAATGGCATTGGCACTATTGGCTATTGGTATTGCCGAACAGCAAGTTGTGTTAGCAACCAGCAGACAATAGCAGGTTGTATTAGCAACAAGCTAGCCGGCTAATGATAACTCGAATATTAATTTTTTTTCAAAACATCGATTAGTAATTTATCACGATTATTCACTGATTTTAGGGAAATTTTTTGTTTGCACTTTCACATTTAATAAACAGACCACTGCTTTTACCTCCATGTTGTGCTACATTCCCGCTAATGTACAAATCTTTGCATCAAATTAGACTGGTCCTTAATGTGCATCATCTTGTAGAAGCAAAATATAAATACACTTGTACTCAAAATATAGGCTAAGTAAAAATAAAAATGCCATCAACCATATGAAAATATGCATCAAATATAACAATATGCAACCAAATGAAAACAATTCAGGTCCATGCAGAAAAGGCAACAACAGTGTTTACAGGAGGAGAGACGCAGCCAAATCACCCAATAGAGTGGTGCAGGGATTACGTCATTTTGTACCAAAACTCGGAAGTTATCATCACACTGTTTCCTTGACAAAAACCCAATAGGATTTTCACATAGGCCTTTGGATTATTGCAAAAAATAAGCTATGTGATCAACGTAGCTGGAGCTGTCGGTTTTACAGTGGAAACCTCCATGTGGGTGGTGGGGGAGAAGGCCTCAGATGAAGTGTGAGAAGGATTAGGAGCATTTTCCTTCTTCTCTGTAACAATAAATAATCATGAATACAAAGTACAATAAGTACCCAAAATCACCCGTAGTAAACTGACTTTTATATTTATATAATAACACTAATAATTCTATATTTCTATTTAGCTATCAAAGAACCCATGCTGGTACATTTGCTGTTGTTTATTATTATAAAGAATGCAGTGCCAAGCTACATGCAGAAAAATTCAGAAAAATATTTTACGTACTCTTCAAGGACCTTGTCCACGCCATGCTGAAATGCTCCTCGGCTCAATCCACACTGTCTTCCTCCAAAAGAAACCTCCAATTCCTCGCCAGTCATGGGGTGGTCACACTAGGATTTAGCGCGCAAACGCATCCGAAAACGGCAGACCGGAAACACAAGCAAGCTACGTGATTAAATTTGGTGCACTCTGACCTGCGTAATTGGATCACGTGAAGACGTGTGGCCAATAGATGATCGCAACGTCACTGCGTTACCTCTAGTAAAAAATAAACAAATAAATAAATAAATAAGAAAAAAATGGAAGCGCTAATTTTAGCGATATCGCGCTATACTTTACAACACAGCTTTGAAAGATTATAAAAACAACTTAAAAAGAAAGTCTGCCCAGTTTTGACGGATGATGTCATATCCTGTTCCCGCCCATATTCACAGTGGCGGCTGACAATAATACGCATGCTTATCTGAAAAATAATTCATTTGTTTGTACTGATTGAAAATGGTTTTAATAAGATAATGAAAAAAACATATTAATGCAACAAATCATACTAATGAACTGAAATGAACTGCTTCTGAGGTCTTTGACACCATGGAGTGAGTGTGTGGAGAAGCTCTCCTCATTTACTGATAGATGTCCTGCTGCAATCAGCAGTGCCATCAAAGAGACAATCTCCCAGATGAAAACTGACGGAGAACTTTTGCCAGTAGCAGCTCCTGAGACACAGTGTGTCAGCCACTTGTTCTTAATGCACTTGTTCATCTCAGGCATTTCTTGATGTCAGGAATTTGTATGTCAAGTATTTGTTTGACTAGAAAATTTGACATGGAAATGCATATTCTGATTTGACATTATACTTCAAAAATTAATGTTACAACGTTTTGATGGTATGTAACATTTAAAAAAAAAAAACCTTTACAACTGTTTGCATTAATATGATTTCTGTTTTTTTTCATTAATTTATTAAAAAACAATACTGTTCAGTAGTTACATTTACAAATAAACAATTTTAAAAGCATTTATAATGCATAATATGCACATCTTTACGATTTCTTAACATTTGCATTATGGCATTAAGCCAGCAATTATGCATTTATAAAGGATAGTAATTGTATTATCACTCACAATAAGTATTTATAAGGCAGCACAACACAACTATCAACAAGAAAATTAAATAATTGGACATAGAAATAAATCTGCTTTACCAATAAGTCATTATAATTATAATGTGCAGGCTGCATTTTTATGAATACATTAATGGAACCTTCAGACTGACTAATTTATACTTATAAATTGGTGTATAATGCATTATGATGGGCACTGAAAAAGCAAGTGTATCACTTATAAGTAATTCTAACAATAATATAAATGTAGCTAGAACTGTATATATATATATATATATATATATATATATATATATATATATATATATATATATATAATTGCGAGTCAGCATTAAATGTGATACCTATGTTGGCGGCCAAGTAATTAAAACACCTTGGTAAGAAGAAGAGCGCAATTATAATGAGTTGTGAACTACATGTGGAAAAAGTCTTTAGATGCCCCTGTGTACTTGATATTTGAAGGACAGCTAGAATAATGCAGGAGAACACAATAATAAGAGATCCCAACAATACTACCATGGCATAAACAAAAGCTGGAAAACTATATGGAGTCCTGTCAGTGCATGCAAGTCGGGGAATAGATATGTGATCACAATAGCAGTGTACAGTGGTGTTAGCGCCACAATAAGGAAGTGGGGAAGCTGGAACAACCATCATTAAACTGGAAGGATGTGAGAAAAACCAGACTGCTAGGCTCAAAATTAGTATATTTCTATTTGACATAATAGTATGGTAATGAAATGGGTAGCAAACTGCTATATATTGAGCTATGGCCATTACAGCTAGTGTGTATGAACTGACCACACCAAAATAATGCACTAAGTACATCTGAAAAAAACAAGCTGCAAAAGGAATGGTCCCATCTTGAAACCAATATCTAGCAATGATCTTTGGTAAGGTGCAGGTACTGAGCAACACATCAGTGTCATATATCAAGGAGGTAACTCTGGACTTCATTTCCCAGCAGTCACTGCACCATATTACTGTCACATGACCACCTGCACCTGTATCATGTTTTTGTTTAACGAGCACCCATATATATAGCCACTGTTTGCACTGCTTCTTTGTCTCACGTAATTGTCTTCTTGACCTGTGTCCCTGTACCATGTTTGGTTTAATAGTTTATGTTTAGCCTTAGCCACAGTATTTTGCCGAGTTGTCTTCGTGTCTTTGTTTTGTTGTTCGTTTGTTCATTAAATTGTTTGGAAATCTGTGATTGCTTCCATAACCATCTTTGAAACGTGACAATCAGAAAACACAAGACTTATATAAATAAAAATACATGGGTTTATGAAGGCTTTTGTTTGTTGCAAACAAGAGAAGAAAAAAATCCATTCCCTATCAAGATACACATATAAACTAAGAACATAAAAGCAGATACAAGGGCATAGTAGTCAGGATGAAGTCCAGAAACACAAACAATGAAAAGTCCTTCACAAATGTCATGTTTCCGTCTGGCATCATGATCTATTGTTCTTAAAGAGAAAATATAGAAAAATGGCAGCATCATACTAAGTAATGTACACTGTATATATGAATGTAATTGCCTTATAAATTAAACTGGTTATAAAGTACAAAGAAAATATTATTATTATTAATTTCTCTTTATTTTAGATTGTTATATTAACTATAATTTCAAACTTAAATGACAATGATATGAATTACCAAAACACATTCAGACATATGTCCTCTCCATACCTTTTAAAGGGTGTTGCTAACTGTCACTGCACATCAGAAAATGTGTGTTTGTTCCAGGGAAAGTTATTTATATAACATATAGTACATGTCACGTGACTAGAATTTTCTTTCTTGTAAATTAGATCATTATTGAAGCACAGCAGAAAACCACTGCACTGTGATTACCTAAATTAGATGTCAAGACTATTGACCTCTCAAACAACAAAATCATTAATTCTCATAAAATATGTTAATCACAGTTTTGGCTGTTGGTGATATTAGGTTGAAGGCTAAAATCTAATATCAATCAGTAGCTCAACAATGAAGCTATTAGTATTGAACAATGCCATATTGAGAATGACATATTCTCACTGCTGGTATAAAAGATTTCATAGACAAATACTCTACCTCATTTACATACATTACACCCACACCTCTATTTCACATGTGCCTTCTCTATCACTTCTGATGGATGTCTGATGTGTGAGCAAAGTGAGCTGACATGCCTGTCACTGATGCATGAATCTAAAGTCTGGGCTAGAAAAGACCTCATACCATTCAATGTATATATTACTGAACATTTTGGTTGTGGTGTTAGACTTGTTTCCTCAAAAATCCAAAGTGTTAACAGCAAATAACCTGACATGGATGCCAAACTGGTCCACAGCTCAATCCCCATCCAGTCTCATTTAAAGTAAATATATGCCTACATGAGGAACATATCAGTTCTTAGATAACTCTTAAACAAGCTTATCCAGAAATTATTTGAAAACTCTATTAGTGTCTCATAAAAATAGTGAATACAAAAACAAGTTTACGTTAATCAAGTTAATACATTAACTATAGCATGTACTAACATACATGTGGCCATTAACACATGAATCCTCATGACTCTTGTCATAGTTAAGATTAGCCCTTGATTAATTTCTGATTAGTCCATGCTTTCATTTAGTTCATTTTGGACTAACTATCAATTCAGATACTAACACATGATTAATCATGTGGCCCTATTGTAAAGTGTTACCAAATTTATTTATAAGGAAAATCACTAATGAGTCAATTCATTGATTGGCTTCAAATCATATAATTGGAAAGGTACTGAAATTTTACATACAAATTAGACTGTCAGTTTTAAACTTTTGTACGGATTATGCTGTCAAGTTTCAAGCTTATTTATTTAAATTACACACACTAATATAAATTAAACATTTGTGACATGACTTGAGAGAAATCAATTTAAAAAAATCCATAAATGAATGCAAATCAACACTAAATAAAGAAGACAAATAAAGGCTCAAATCTGAAATAGTGACATCACTGAAATAATACCAAAACAGTAACAATATTGGCATAGCAAACCCTACTTTGATCTAAATTACCTTGATCTGAATTAAATATTAAAATTTAAACAATTACTTTTGATATAGCATCTGCAGCTCTGGGGGTTCTGGATTAGTGGTGGTCCTGACTTACATAGATAGCTTCTCTGATCACAGTTCATTTTCAGGGAGAGGGGTGCAATCACATAAAAGTTGAGTGTGTAACTGAGAGATGGGTGCAAGGACACTGTCATGTGCCCATATTGCTTATGCCAGCATGGATTATTGCATTTCATGATCTTTTACTATATATTATTCCTGCTTAACAACATTGCAAAAATGCACTAAATTACCAATAGATTATCAATATCAGTCCAGGTTTGAGAGATATTCTCTTGCCTTTTCCTTCATCATATCACTCTAGCTCCATTTCATCCACACACAGGCCATAGGTCCTAGTCTTTTACCTTCATTCACATCTTTAAATGGGCTGGATACTATGTGCATGTGTAATTCATAGTAAGTTTGTAATGATGTGCCCCTTCGAAGTCATGACATGAAGATGTATCAACAGCTCATGAGCTAATGTTAGTACATGAGTACTTAATAATGAGTTAATTATTATGAGCCCCTTCAAGTAATTTTTTTAAGTTGCATTAATAGTTCATGAGCTGATGTTAGTGAAGCAGTAGTTAATAAATTTTAAATGTTACATTAAAAATTGTTTTCGAAGTATTATTAAACACAATCTACAATGGGGTACAAAGTTGTTCAAGAGATGAAAGCAGCATTATATTTCCTTTGCGGTGGAGAAAGTTGCTTACGTGTACATGGGGTAAAGAGTAACCGCTAAAGCCCTGTTCATACCGAGATGATTTTCGCAGCATGAAAAATGGTCCGTTCAACGCCCCAGTGGCTGTCTAAGACATCGAATAGAAACATAAACGCTGCATTTGTGTCTTCGTCAGCACCCGCTTGCACCACTTGCTGGTGAGGCGGATGCAGGTAAAGCTTATGCATCGTTACTCTACTGCTTTTCCTGCATTTCCCGTATGTGCTCAATTGAATATCATTTGTGGAAGCGAATTTGTAAAGCAAAATAAAATTAACCAAAATTTGCCTGTCGAATATTATAGGTGATATTTTTAAACAAACTGAATAATTTAGAAATGAACTTTGGAAGGTGAACTTTCTGCACACATCTCTTCAGTTATGCACTATACTTTTACTTTCATTCTTTATAAAAGAGTCCAGTTGATTTGAAGTTTAAGGTAGCCGTTATCAACACATGAATCCTCATGACTCCATTCTTAGCTAATTGTAGCCCTTTATTAATTCCATGCTTTCACTCACCATTAGTTCATGGTGAAATAACTATTAATTCAGATCCTAATACATGATTAATCAGGTACTCTTATTGTAAAGCGTTACCATAAATGTACACAAACCTCTCACCAGCCAGGCTACTGTGGGACAAATTAAATTCTCAGTGATAAGTGCATGCATCGCCATTCAAAGCTGACCTTTAAAGAACATAATGTAATCCTAACCCTTATCTAAACTGTAATAATAGTAACTATTTTAGCATTATACATGTGTTCTATCCATCCACCCATCCATCTTCTATACAGCTTTATCCTTTTCAGGGTCACGGGGAAACCTGGAGCCTATCCCAGGGAGCATTGGGCACAAGGCGAGGTACACAAGGACAGGGTGCCAATCCATCACAGGGCACAATCACACACATTCGCACACCCATTCATACACTACGGACACTTTTGTACATGCCAATCAGCCTACCATGCATGTCTTTGGAAAACAGAAGTACCCAGAGAAAACCCCCGCAGCACGGGGATAACATGCAAACTCCGCACACACAGGGCCACAGTGGGAATCGAACCCCCGACCCTGGAGGTGTTAACCACTAAGCCACCATGCGCCCTATACATGTCTTTAATAAATCAATTAGATAGAGTAGAAACCTGGACATTTATCTTCAAAGATAGTCTTTAAAGAACATGTTAATGTAACCCTAACCCTTACCTAAACTGTAATAATAATAATGATAATAGTAAATATTTTAGCATTATACATGTGTTTAATAAATCAATTAGATAGAGTAGAAACCTGGACATTTATCTTCAAAAACTGAACAAACGATGACCTGTTTAGGCTCCTCTTTAAGCATTCTTTAGCTTCTTTTGTCCTTAAACAGTAGATGACTGGATTGATCATAGGGGGAAGCAGGCTGTACAACATAATAACAAGTATTTGTATATCAGCGTTGATGTGTATACCTAAACTGGAGGATAAATAATTTAAACACCGTGGTAAAAAAAAGAGGGTGATAATTATAAGCTGAGAACTGCATGTGGAGAGAGTTTTTAGCCGTCCACGTGTGGATGAAGTTCGAAACACTGTCACAATAATAGAACCATAAGAGAACAAAATAAATGCTAGTGGTGTGAGCAGCATAACCAGAGCTGAAACTAGAGCTGGAAATGCATAGGGTGTTCTGTCAATGCATGCAAGCTTCGTGACAGACACATGGTCACAGTAGCATTGGATGACTGTGTTGGAAGCACAATAAGGAAGAGAGGTTGCCCTGATTACCGTAGTCAAGACAGTGGGCTCAGCTAACAGCCAGGATGCAACACATAAACCCAAGATAGTGGATTCTTTGACAATATTAACATATCTGAGTGGATTACAGACTGCCACATATCTATCAAAGGCCATGACTGCTAGCACCAATGCATTAACTGTAGCAAAATAATGCACAAATTGCATCTGAATAAAGCAGCCAGCAAATGAAATGGAGCCATCACCAAACCAATATCTTGCAATAATCTTGGGTAAAGTTGTGGTGCTAAACAGCACATCTGATGCAGCAAGATTTAACATGATATAATACATAGGTTTTTGAAGACTTTTTTCTCTTAGAAATAATGTAAAAAATGTACAATTTCCTATTAAGGTGCATACATAAACAAAAAACATAACCACTGAGACAAGACCATAGTAATTAGGGGGAAGTCCAGGAAAACCTAGAATGACAAAATTCTTAACATTGGTAATGTTTTCTTCCGGCATGATGCTTTGATGTTCAGATGTCAGATGGAAAGACAGGGTTGATGTAACCTAGTGCACAGAAACATTTTTAACTAAACTCAAATTTGGATAGAGCTTATGCATAAAATACATCATATGCATTTTATCAACAACATATTCAGCTTTGGTCAATTCATAAAGTAAAGTAGTTCTTCAAATAGAAAATAATTACCAAATGATTTGTATAATTTTACGTTAAATGAAAATTGACTATATCAAAATAAACATTTCAGTGGTGATATCAAAATGCATAGCACTAAAAAATAATCTTTGACAATAAAACAAATCACAATAAATTTTACCTCTCCAATCTAGTTCACAATTTTAGTGTACATTCTGCAGCTGAAGACATTCAATCAGTAAAAGATTTCTTTCATTTAGTGAGTAGTGAGTACTTTCCACTCTTCATACTGACTATACACCTGGAGTTACCTCCTTCAGGTTGAGAGATGTTGTCATCAGCCCATGTAACAACATCATTTTATATCCAGGATCCCTGCTGACGTTATCATGCGATGCAATGTTATAGTAGTAATAAAAACTCAGATTCTCTGAGTCTGACTTGTTTATCATCGACTTTCCTCACTTATTTTCTTGAGCTTCAATGGCCTACTTCACATACTTTTAGTATGAGTAGTGTGTACACATTGAGAATCTCAGTGAGCTGTAGTGTAATATTTATGCTCAAATTATGTATTATTATTATTATTATTAGAAAAAAAAATTGGCTGGTTTTGAGGAGTCTGTACTGGAATGGCTCACTGACATGAGATACCTCATGGTGTCAATAATTGTGATGAAGGCACATTTATGTCTGACTTTTCATGAAACCCAGTGTATAAACTACAATAAACTACAATTTAATTCTCAACCACACTTATGACTCATGCATTTCAATGTAGATTTCTACTTTTGTACATTGACTTTAACCAATCCTGGGCATCTGTGAGCTCAAGTAGACAGAAAAAAAAAAAAAGAAAAAAAAATTACAAAACGTTTTATAAAAAAAAAAGTTATTATTATTTTATTATTTTATTTATTTTTTAATTTTTACAAAAAAACTTTTTTTCTTCTTGAGTTTTGTGCAACTGAAAAAAAGTTACAACATATAAAAACTTTTTTTTTTTCAGTTGAGAAAAACGTTGTTTATACAGTTTTTGTTTTATTGTTCCACAGATCAATTGTTTCAGGACAATGTCAGATAACATTTACTTCTGAGAGTGTTATGCTGCTCTGTGATGCAGCAATAGTAGCAGTTTGAAAAGATGCAATTTGCTGGATTCAAGTGTTTTGCAGGAACCATGTGTTATCCTTCATCCTGATGACACAAACAGTGTGAGATTTGTGAAGAAAACCCCCCAAAAACAGTCAGTGACATCACCAACCACCTCCACAGGGCAGCTGTGAAGTTATCACAATATGACATGCGAAGAAGACTTTGAGTGAAAAAATATAGAGGCCATACTACAAGATGCAAACCACTCAGCAGTAAGAATCAGAAAGCCAGATTAGAATTCAAAAAGAAATACTAAGATGAGCCACAAAAGTTCTGGAACCAAGATTGACCTCTACCAAAGTGCTGGAAAGGCCAAAGCGTAGAGAAAAAAAAGGATCTGCTCATGATCCAAAACATAAAAAACATCATCTGTGAAACACAGTGGAGGTAGTGTCACGGCTTGGGCTCACTAATCTTTATTGATAATGTAACTCGTGATGGTAGCAGCAGAATGAATTAAGAAGTTTACAGGTACATTTTGTTTACCAATTTACAGAGAAATGCATCAAATTAATTGGGAGGAACTTTATCATGCAGCAAGACAATGATCCAAAACATGCTTCCATTTCAACAAAGGACTTTAGCAGGGGAAAAAGTGGAAGGTTTTAGACTGGCCAAGTCAATCACCAGACCTTAACCTAATTGAGCAAGCATTTTAAATCCTGACGAGGAGACTGAAAGGAGAAATCCCCTGAAAAACAACTGAAAGAGGTTGTGGTAAAAGCCTGGAAATGCATCACAAATGAAGAAACCAACAATTTGTTGATGTCAGTGAGTCACAAGCTAGTGTAGTTATTGCAAGCAAGGGATATGCAACCAAATATAAAGTGTTATTTACTTGAATTTACTTCAAGAATTATTTGTTCCAATACATTTGTTTGCCTAAAAATTGGATGGCCTGATAAAAAAAGGTTATATGTTTTATGGTTTTATGTTGTTTAAGACATCTAGATGTAAAGACCAAGAAATAACAGCTGAAATCCTAAAACTTCATCCCATATCCATCTTTTGATCTCAAACCCAAATGTCTTTACTGTATAGCACAAACAAATGAATTGGCCTTGCTGTTCCAATTGTTTCAGAGGGGTCTGTATTTGGCTCATATACCATGCTTCTTTAATGACAGTGGACCTTATTCATCAAAGTTGTGTAGAACCGATGCAAATTTGTGTGCAAACAATGATGTTTGATCTACATTTGATTGAAACATCAAAATGAGCATGATTTGAGTGGGAAAAAAAATAATCATCTTTATTAACAATTTTATGCATGTTTACATGCCCTGAAATGAGCCAATGTTTGACAATCATAAAATCTTGACAATCATAAAGTATTTGGCAATAGGTTAATCCTACTTACGAATTCAGGTTTATTTATTGTCTGATGAATTAATAACAGCTGAAATTATGTAGACAAAAAGATTAAATTGGCTTTTCCCATTAAATCACTATTTAATTTATCTTTATACTGCATGTGTGGCCCTTAATGAGCGGGGTTCGTATAAATTGGTTTGTGCTTGTTTCATAAAATCTCACATGTAATCAGTACATGTAATCATGTAAATAGGCCTCAAAATGGACAAATTCCCAGTCTCCTGCACTAGAGTGGCTATTGGGATTTTGAGTGATTTCTCTTATTATTCCCCATAGGATAAATCTACTAATATTCAAATTAAATTAAATGTATTCCCCATGCTCTGAATTAAAAATGTGGGTTTCTTTATTTATAAATAGTATGAGACACTTGCTACGGGGTCTGAAAAAAGAATTGTAGTTGGTGCAACATTCCTATTCAAGTGTAAAAGTACAAGACCAAACATTAAGCATGATGTTACAGGTAATTCCGTCAATGAATCATTTGTAGTTACAATAAAGTATATCCGTCTCTCCATCTGTCCCTCCACCCTGGTGGATATATTATTATTATTATTATTATTATTATTATTATTATTAATAATAATAATAATAATAATAATAATAATATCAACAACAACAATAATAATAAGAATAATAAAATCAACACTATTATTTGAAAGGGAAAAGGTTTTAGTCTGAACTTTTAAACTTGACACCTTGGGACACAATCCCTTTAGAAACTTGCTTTATGATCACATGGTTCCAGCTGATGTGAAACAGGGGATTTCATTTGAAAATATACCAATATAGACACACCAGAACACAAACAGAAAGAGTTTACTAATTAGTCCCTTTCCCTGTAGTCTTCATTAGCTACATGTTTACCAGTCATTATAACTGGATGCCCTTGAGAGGACCAGTACACAGTGCTACAGCTTTCTGTTAGGTGAAATCATAATAGAGCTACAAACACACACACACACACACACACACACACACACACACACACACACACACACACACCTCATTATTTTTGTTTCTGACAATCTGAAAGGGAACAGACAAACACTACACTGGGTCTAAATGGCTTTAAATTGACTGGCATTAACTGATATATGTTATAAAATGATATGATTGATGTTTTATCTAGTTTCAGTACTAGGACTACTACTTCTACTACTACTACTAATGCAGGCTGTGGAAGAGGCACACTCCAGAAGTAGATGTTTTTCACAATTTTCTCAACAATTTTCCCAATATACCCTGAAGTTTCTGAAATGCAAATATTTCCCAAGTTTTAGCTCCTTCTTAAATGGAAAGCCAGAACATCTTTCTTCACCAATGTGCATTGTTACACAGTATGGCTATGACAGTGCAGCAGCTCCATGGGAAAGTGATCATGTTATAATCATGTGACTGATCATGTTACAGATGCAATTTTGAAAACTAAGTTGCGCTGCCATATACTGTCTGGAGAAAATTAGCTTTTTCCTAGCCACCCTTCCATGAAAGCCATTTTTGTTCAGTCTTTTTTTAATTGCACCATCATATACATAAACATATAACGTGCTTACAGAGGCCTGCATGTCATATGGTGTAGTCCTTGGGTTTTTCTTTTTATCTCTGAGCATTAAATGGTCTGACCTTGTATTGAATTTTCTGGGATGCCTTCTCCTGGGAATACTGGCAACTGTCTTGAAGGCTCTCTATTTGTAAACAATCCTTCTCACTATACAATGGTGAATTTCAAGTTGTTTGGATATAACCATTCCCAGATTAATGAGCAGCAACAATTGCTTCTCTGTGGTCATGGCTAATGTCATTTCTTCTTGGCATGATGTAGACACACACCTGGGTGCTCCAGAACAGCAAACTTTGTCATAAGACAAAATGTTCTGACACTACATTTAAAAGATGCCAGGCCAAATTATTTTTATTATTTTATGGTCAAACAGAAAATAGTGGCTTAACACTGCTGTCTGCATGATTGTTCTGCATACGTTTATCCAAGATTTTTTTCAGATGTCTGATCCAATTAAAAAATTAGTACAAAAGTGCAAATCTTGTTCTTTTTCAATTTAAATAAGATTTTCTGATTCATTAGTATTCGTAAACTTGATGGGGATGCAACAACACATTACCTCAGTACTTTAAGGCTCTATATGTAATTTTGGTCAAAAAATATTTAACCACATCATCACATCCTATTTGAAACACTGACAGAAAGCACAGGCTTGAAGCATGGATATCATGGGCTGGATGAGAAAGTAGCTTTCAGCTATAGTTGCGCCACGTTAGCTCTATGAGAGCAATACAATATAAACATTATGTAAATATATCATCCATCCATCCATCTTCTATACCGCTTATCCTTCCTTCAGGGTCACGGAGAAACCTGGAGCCTATCCCAGGGAGCATGGGGCACAAGGCGGGGTACACCCTGGACAGGGTGCCAATCCATCGCAGGGCACAATCACACACATACTCACACACCCATTCATACACTACGGGCACTTTGGACATGCCAATCAGCCTACCATGAATGTCTTTGGACTGGGGGAGGAAACCGGAGTACCCGGAGGAAACCCCCGCAGCACGGGGAGAACATGCAAACTCTGCACACACAGGGCCACGGTGGGAGTCGAACCCCCAACCCTGGAGGCGTGAGGCGAACGTGCTAACCACTAAGACACCGATGTAAATATACACAACAGTTAAATTACAGGTCTACTGCACTCACTGGTTTTATAATATATAAATCTTCTGGCATATTATAAAGCCTTCAGCACAGCAGAAAGATAATATTGTGGTTACCAATAGATAACTTCAGATAGCATTAAATATTACTGTCATTATTAAGATAAACTAAATTTAGGAATGTAAACATGGACCAAAAGTCAGCTAGCATGTAATACATGTTTATGTGGTTGCACAGAAATCTTTACTGAATGCTCTGTTATATTTTAATGTTGTTAAGCCTAGGGTCACTTCGGCATGTGGAGTCATGTGGGCCGGGGATTGAACAGCAATCTCTGCTATTTGTAGACAACCAGCTCTACTACCTGAGCCACAGCCACAGCAGGGGTAAAAATAAATATCAGTACTTTAATTTTTGCTCTTCAACAGCTTTTTACCCAGATTTAATTTAATTTACTTTAATACAAAGGTCACAAGCAGGCCTACAAGCAGTTGCAGTAACATACTGCATATTAAAATACTTCATATGTACTTCATATGTTCATATGCATTATATTTACTATACGGTGTCAGAGATTCCTGAAATTGGATTTATACTAAAAATCATTATCCAAATATTTCAAATTCATCAAAGACTCAAATAGCAAAAAAGCAAATACAGTTTATTTTAATGATGTCAATATTGAAATATTAAATGCAATATACAGGTGCATCTCAAAACATTTTTATATCTTGGAAATGTTCATTTGTTTTCAGTAATTTAATTCAAATTGTGGAACTTTCATGTATTCTAGATTCATTATACATAAAGTGAAATATTTCAAGACTTTTTTTTTTTTGTTTTAATCTTGATGGTTACAGCTCATGGAAATGAGATACTGGAAAAAAAGGTCACAGTTACAATAACTTAAGACACTAAAGAGACCTTTCAACTGACTCTGAAAACACCAGAAGAAAGATGCCTAGGGTTCCTGCTCACCTGCATGAACATGCCATAGGCCTGCTGCAGGGAGGCTTGAGTACTGCAGATGTGGCCAGAGCAATAAACTGCAATATCCATAATGTAAGACGCCTAAGACTACTGCTGCGTGGAGACAGGAAGGACATCTGATCATTCTTACAGTGGCAAATCATGTGTCCAGAGCTTCAGCATAAAGTCAAGTTCCTGTCTGAGGTCGAAGAGGCGGCCTCCCAAACCAAGTTCCTGTCCGAGGTCAAAGAGGTGGCCTCCTAAGCCATGTTCCTGTCCCAGGTCGACGAAGTGGCCTCCCAAGCCACATTCCTGTCCCAGGTCGATGAGGCGACCTTCCACGCCACGTCCCTGTCCCAGGTCGACGAGTTGGCCTCCCACGCCACGTCCCTGTCCCAGGTCGCAGACATGGACAACCAAGTTCAGCCTGCAGAGTAAATGGAGAATGACGCTCAGCCTCTCTGCGGGACTGAGGACTCCGCTCAGCATCCATATA
The DNA here is from genome assembly GCF_023375685.1 of Ictalurus furcatus. NCBI lineage: Eukaryota > Metazoa > Chordata > Actinopteri > Siluriformes > Ictaluridae > Ictalurus > Ictalurus furcatus. Next base: position 25,719,436 of record NC_071271.1, read on the forward strand.
TAGCTGAGGACGTCACTCAACCTCCTTGTTTAGCTGAGGCAGTTTCTCTGCCTCCTGAGGACATTGCTCCACACTCAAGAAAGGCCAACGAGAAGGCCCACCAAATCAAGCACCTGTCGAAAGCTGACGACACAACTTTCCAGGCCTGAGTCTTGCCTAATGACCCCAGTGAACCAGCCCCAGCCACATGTCTGCTCCTCGAGGAACCTACTACTTGTTGAACAATGCCTGCATTGGAACCTGTGGGGCTGTGAAGACATTTTGCCCAGATGGCAAGGACCACCAGGGAGGGAGTTTATTTTGCTGCTTGGGTGGGTTCTGTCATATCACAGTAAACCAGTGACTACATTTCCCATCCTGCACTGCGGCCTACAAACATGGCCACCATGCACAGTAAAATCCCTAGTGTTGAATTAACACCCAGAGTGTTTATATGAGTCCAGTGGACTCATATAAACACTGTAGGGTGTGAATTCAACACTGTAGGTGTTAAATCCACAATTGTGATTTTGCTGTGTGGACCACAATTCCCACTACTCTCACTAATCACATCCTCCCAGAAATCTCATCCTAATCACACACACCTGCATCCAATCTCACACAATCAGACCACATATAAGAGACTGTTTGAACACTAGTCTTTGCGAAGTATTGAGTGTATTCACCATGCCAAGCCATTTTTCATCGGCTTCTGTGTCATGGTTTTTGATCTCGCTTCTAGTTTCTTGTTTTGCCTTGCCTTGTTTATGTCCATTTGCTGATTGCCTGACCATTTGCCTGTTTTTGGACCACGCTTTTGATTCACGATTTGGATTTGTTTGCCTGCCTCTCTTTAATAAAACTCTTACCTGCATTTGCATTCATTCTCAACTCCATTACATGACAGCTTTCAAATATTTACATCAGGTATAGCTACTCCGGAGTGATCTCTTCAATCATTGTATCAATGACCCCCTACCATAACTAGCCTCAAGTTCCAGCTGAAATCTCTTTACAGCTTTCTTGTATAGATATGTATATGAATAGATCAGAGGTCGGGAACCTTTTCAGCTGGCAGAGCCATAAAATTAAAAAAAGTTATGATTTTTCTTTAAAGAGCTAGAGAAAAAAAATGTTGATCTGTACTATTATTGCATAATTATAAAAAATGGTAATGTAATAAAGGCCATTTGGTAATTTGTGTGTTCTTGACCCAACAGCCTGCACTTCACGTAACAGGCCTGTAAGTGGCAACTGGATGTTATTTAACCAATTATGATAGTTCCATCAAATGGTAAATCAATACATTTATTCGTTTACATTTCTTGTACTGAATACAAGATTCAGTACATAAGTAAGAGTAAAGTGAACCCTACTTACCATCAATGCGACTTCCAAATATGCAAATTTCTATGTCCGTTCAGACTGGAAAGAACAATACTCGTCTTTTTTCTTTCTTTTAGCCATGTCACTTTTGCTAAAAAAAAAAAAAAAATGTAAACAGACTGGCTATGTAGTTTTCTAACGATTTATAAATTAGACTGGGAAATTACCGCTCTGCTCCACACTGTCCAGTAAAATTTGAGCTTGTTGTGCAACAGCTTGGTGTATACATGGCAAACAGGCATCGATTATAAATTATGTAATATTTTAAAATATGTTTTATAGTTTTAATTGAATTGACACACTAGCTTTCATGATTCCTATTTTTCCTGTCGTTGAGCCATAGGCAATCACTGAAGGCCATAGGTTCCTGACCCCTGGGATAGATGGTAGAAGTTGCCTTTTTTGTATTGAGTGTGTTGGGCCATCTGGAGATACTAAGGTGTTTGATTATGGAGAAATGCTATTGTCATTATACCTAGTACAGCTTCAGTGTGAGCTCAGGCATTAAAACAGAAACCAGGTCTGCTACAGTACTACAGTGTGAAGTGTTCCTTGCTGATGTGACCCTCCAAAATAAACTGATTGTATTTCTCGCTCAACATTGAGCAAACATTCATAGCTCACTGCCTCAACCAGAGCATGTTAACATAGCATGTTAACAAATCATTAGTTTTGTAGCTTGCCTAAATTCTACATCAAGGAACTAGCTAGTTAACGCTAGATATGAAGGTCAGAATTTTACTGAGGTGTTGCCATGGCATCCTTGATGTTTTAATCATAAAATCTTAATTTCTCTCTAATATTAATGCTCTATGAGTTTCTATGAGATATGTATTATATACAACCCAGTCTCACAAACATTCACATGCAACTCATTTGCAGCATCTTCTATAAGTTGAATACCAACGTCCTTTCATGAACATACATTGCGTAGAAACACATCAAACCTTCACTGGAATGCTCTGCATGTTACATTCTGCATCAGTGTATTTTAACTAAGTCCACCTCTACCACTAAGCTATTTGAAAAAAAAAAAAAAAAAAATTAAAAATCAACATTAAATAAATATTTTTTCCTCTATATTTAACATATTTAAAGTTTTTACTTTTTACTTACAAAGCAATTGCTTGCTAGCAGTAGTCAGCTAGCTATCTGGGATTCCTGAACATTAGCCCAACGAGTGTACTGTTTTTCCTAGTACTCAAACCAGGAAATCTCACTAAAGAGCCACTGTGTCACTGCTGTAAGACACGAGCAGGCACGTTTACACCAGACACATTGATGGTTACATTTTTTATTTTGGCTGGAGTGTGACTTTTCATTTTATCATTTATATTATAATGAAATAACTGCTGAGTATTTAAGTAATGTATTTGTAACATTAAAAACTTGTTAATAAAGTTGTGTAATCTAGATGTCATGTAATGGGGTTGGAGAAGGTGCAAGTGCAAAACAAAACACTAGACAGGCTGGTGTCTGGATACTTATGGGCATGTGCTGTATATTAATCTGTCAACTAGATGCAGTGTGGGGGAATACGTATTCAGACACTTTTGTTTTTATTATTTAATATCCTTGCATATATCCACAAATTTTACAACATAAACACACACACACACACACACACACAATTCCCTGGCTGGAATTATGACTCTGGATTATGACTGATTATTATTATGATGTATTATAGCTAAATTGACCCTGGAGGAAACTGGGTGACTAATTTTAGACCTACCTATAGTGTTGGAAAAAGAAACATATCTGATAAACCAATCAGGTGATTCCAACTGAATTATATAAAGAGCATTAGACAGTCTGTTTTGGATTGATGGGTACTGTGCTCTTTTGCCTGTTTCTATTTCTTTGGACTCTGAGGAACTGCTTAGCACTCATACTTTGAAGGACTTGAAGCAGTGAAAACAATTGTGGACTCTTGTTAAATATTTCTATATTAAAAGTAGCTTGTGTATCGTGTTCACTATTAAAGAGCGCAGTAGGTCATGGTTCAAAATGTTTCCAGAAAAAACATCAATGAATTTGTTTTTACAGGATTTGACACTTTAGAAAAGCCAGTGGTGGTTGGTATTGTCATACTTACTGTATACATTCTTGTAATGCTTGCTAACTTGGCAAACATATGCTTTATTGTCATTGATAAACGTCTACACCAGCCAATGTATGTCTTCATCTGCAATTTGGCAATTGTAGATATGCTTTACTGTACATGTTCATGTCCAACTATGATAAGCATCCTTATAGTTGGCTTTAAAAACATATCTTATGTACCATGCATCTTTCAGATGTATAGTTTTGGATTAGGATTTGTGATGGAGGTGTTTACTATTTCTGTCATGGCTTTTGACCGATTAATTGCCATAATCAAGCCACTGCGCTACCATTCAATTCTCACAAACGTACGTTGTGTTATTCTCACTTTCTTGCTGTGGATTCTGGGATCTGCTGCAATAACAATTGTGCCTGGTACTGCAGTTCCTTTACCATTATGCTCCCCAATTATAAAGTATATTTTTTGTGATTATGCAGCTGTTGTCAGAGCCACATGTGTAGATCCAAACCCATATTTTGATTTGATGTCAAGTTTCACCTTTTTCCTGTTGTTTGGAACATTCGGTTTCGTTTGTTTAACTTATCTTAAGATAGTTATTGTTGTTGTCAAAATGACCTCAAAAGGTAGCAAGAAAAAAGTGTTTCAAACTTGTTTAAGTCATTTATTAGTGATAATCTGCTATTATGGACCTGTATTCATTCTAGCAGTCCTGACCAGGGTTGGGGTATCCTTATCACTTGAAGAACGAAATGGTCTGAGAATTGGGACAATTCTAGGTCCTTCTTTAGTAAATCCCTTTATATATTGTTTTAGAACTAAAGAGATTAGAAATAAAATATTAAGAATTGTGTCCAAAGAACCAACTGAATAAAAAAAATGTGGGACTTTTTTTTTGTGTATGTCTGTAAGATCACCTCTTATTAGCTTAGCGGCACCTTACACTGACCAAGAGAATGTGGAGAATTTCTGTGTTCTCTATATGGTACATGCTCAAAAAGGTATTGCTTAAGGTCTGTTTATAACTCCATATACAACAAGGAAAGATAAAACAAATTGAAAGTATATTGGTCAGTTTTCTTCTTTTTTCTTGGATTGTGGAAACAATATGCAAGTCAGACTTTCATGGTACATTGGTGTACATGCAAATAAAGTGACTAGACTCAGGAACTGTTATGTCAAATGCAGAAAAACAGCAACATTGCCAAAAACTCATTCTTTCATTCATCTTCAGTAATTTCTTCATCAGGGTCAGGGTGGGCCAAATGTTCAACAAAAATAAATAAATACAAATAAAAGAGACAAACACAAGGATCCATATGTGTGGACTTAAGTTTACACTTGAATCATATCCAACATTTCTATTTGTAGTGCAGTTTGGAGTGCTGGAGCTGTGGATTCAGCAAAGGGACAGCACATATTCTGGTTCCTCCACAATAGTAATAAAAAAACAAAGAGAAAATAAATTACAAACACTTTAACAAATAAGAAATAACAGACCAGTAACAAAACCAAGTAACAACCTGGTCAGTAGTTATGATAAACAGCATCCTAGCACATTCATTACACATGCAAATCCACAATGGGTATGCATACGTTCATGCTGTGACTTCAGTGTTTTCAAAAATATGTGTTTGCTCTGTTCAGACAAAAACAGTGAAAACTGGTTTGTAAAATTTCTGCACCAAAAAAGCTTTATTTTCAGTTATCCAAAATGCAGTTGACTCACAATGGGTGGTCCGCTTGCTGCCACTATTGTTGGGGCCCAGTTATGAACCTAATGGAGTGCTCGGATCTATATAATCAAATTGTCTTGTATCAAGCAAAGAAATCTGCCAATGGGGCAAGCCTATTTTGCTTGGCTAGAATTCTTACAACTGGCACACACACACAAAAAAAATCAAATCATCAAAAGACTGTAATTGGCATTAAAACTAGATAGAAATGCCAAAATTTAAGCAAGTTGTGGTTATTACAAGCAATGGGAACTCAGTTATTTAAGATAGCCTTACTTAAAATGAGTATTTCGGTCCCTTAATTTAAGATTAATAATTAGCAAAACAAAACAAAACAAACAAACAAAAAAAAACAACCTTACATTAAGACACAATTTCTACAAACAGCATAATAAATATGTGACCGTGATTAGATTTACCACCAGGAACACATTTAAAGGGTTCTTTTATTTTAATTTATTCAGCAATTAATTTGAAAAGTTATTTGACTATAGTGCTGCAAATTTAGTTGGCAAAAACTGCATTCACATCTGGAACAAAAATTTTCAGAACTGATAATAAAACCCTTACTTTCTCCCTCAGTTCGCTCTTTTTTTAAAATTTAACAAACCTATGTGCAATTTATACCATCATTTCAAATATGTTGCACCGGACGGGGTATATTATCACCAGACGTGGTAATCACAAATTAAACTATGCAAGACCAAACCATTTCTACTAGTTACATCTGACAATATAGCAGTGGGACTAATTTTATTTAAACAATATATATTAATAATGAAAAAAATAAATAAATACATTCTTTATATTCATATATAATATTCATATATATATAATATCATATATAATAATATTCATATTGCCCACAACAATAATGAAATAACACACAAAATAATGAGCTCCTGCACCACACAATACCTTCAATGCACAGGAGATTAAACTCCCAACATTTTAAAACCACAGAAAATGACAAATAACATAAGATTCAGAAAGTAATTTAAAGTGAAATGTAGGCTATAGCATCACGAACTACCAAAGGAAAATAAAATAAATTAAAAAATAACCTTGCACCGCATTGGCATTGCATTATACCAAGGACATTACATGCGACATATCAATATGGTTTCTCAATATGATATTTCTTTGTCATAACACAAGAAAACATACATCCAGAAGTGGTATTTAATCAAAATATTGTCATGAACT